>NW_007731208.1:109606-113558 GCF_000696425.1 Galeopterus variegatus
TGAGTGCCTAATATACATTTCCAAGCTTGTATGTTCAAAACAGAACTCTGGTTCTTCTTTTCCTCCATTCCTGTAAAGCTACTTTTCTCTCAGTGTTTCCCATTGCACTAAAGCCCTTCCATTCACCCAATTTCTCAGGTTGGAGGCTTTCTGGAAGGGCATCATAGTCTCATGACCCCACATTTAATCATTCAGATCCTATCTGCAGCACCTTCAAGGTGTATCTTGAGTGTAATCACTTCTTTTTGCTCCCACTGCTGCCATTCTGGTCAAAGCCCCATCATTCCATGCTTTGTCTATCACAATAACTTTTGGACTAGTTTCTCTCTTTCACCCTTGTCCCCCTATGTAGAAACCACAGTGGACCTTTTAAATCTTAAGTCATAGTATAACAGAACCCTGTTCAAATCTTCCAATAGCTTTCCACCACAGTTCAAACAAAGTCTTTGCCATGACTAACAACACCCTTTATCATCTGGACCTTGGCTACCTCTTCATTGCACTTCCTACCATCTGCCCTCAGCCACTCCATTCCAGCAGCTGGCCTGATGCTGTCCTTCAAATTCACCAGACACATACCAGTTGTCAAGGCCTGCATATATGCTGTTTCTTCTTCCCAGAGCACTGTCCATGCAACAGCACACCTTGTTCACTCACTCCATCAAAATCCCTACTCAAATGTCACTACCTCAGAAAGACCTGTCACAACCACCCTGACTAAAATTATGCTCCCTGTTACTTTCTATGTTATTATACTGTTTATTTTCCATAGCACTTTTCTTTTTTTATTTTTTTAATTAACAAATAAAAATTGTATATATTTATAATGTACAACCTGTTGTTTTGAAATATGTGTACACCGTGAAATGGCTAAACTGAGCTAATTAACATATGCATCACCTGACATAATTTTTGTGATGAGAACACTTAAAATCTACTCTCTTAGCAATTTTCAAGAATGCAATATATTGTTATTAGCTTATACAATAGATCCTGAACTTATGCACATCTTCTACAATAGGTCTCTTGAACTTATGTCTCCTAACTGAAAGTTTTGTATCATTTGATCAATATCTCCCCAGCCCCTGATAACTACCATTGTCTTCTTTAATTCTGAGTTCAACTTTTTTAGATTCCATATACAAGTGAGATCATGTGGTATTTTTCTTTGCCTGTCATTTCACTTAATATAATGTCCTCCAGGCTTATTCATGTTCTGGAAAATGACAGGAGTTTCTTCTTTTGTAAGTCTGAATAGTATTCCATGGTGTGTGTGTGTGTGTGCACACGCGTGTGTGTGTGTGTGTTTATATTTATATATTTATATATACATATATATGTGTGTGTGAGTGTGTGTGTGTGTGTGTGTATCACATTTTCTTTATCCATTTATCTAGTGATGGGCTCTTAGGTTGATTCTATATCTTGGCTATTCTGAATAATGAGGCACATGTCACTTCAACATACTGAATTAGTTTCCTTTGGATATATTCCCAGGAGTGTGATTGCTGGATTGTACAGTAGTTCTATTTTTATTTTTTTGAGGAACCTTTATACTGTTTTCCATAATGTCTGTACTAATTTACATTTGCACTGACAGTGTGCAAGGGTTCCTTTTCTCCACATCTTCTCCTATACTTATTTTTTGCCTTTTTAATAATAGCCATTTCAACTCCATAGCACATTTTAATATCTAGTTGTTCTGTGTTAATTTTTTTAACAAAATCTCTCTTAACAAAAGTCTCTCTTATTAGCATAGAAGTTCCAAGAGAACAAGGATTTCATCTTCTGTGTTCACTGCTACATTCCCAGGACTTAGATAAATATTGAAATTGGTGCTCAGTAATATTCTGCAGAATAAATGTTGTTAGCTGAATAAAATATAATAATGTAATGATTAACAACAACAGTCTATTAAGGACTTACCATGTTCCAAGCACTATGCTAAATGTCTTATATGTAATATCTCATGCCAACCTTCCCCATTTTTAAATATGGGGAACAAGATCTTTGTGTCTGACACCCACTGAGTTCAGTCCAGTCCCCACAGCTCTGTGTCTTCTGCTCCAGGTAGCCCAGGTGGCTCCTCCCTGGCTTCTGTTACCTGTGACTTTCAGGTACTGGGAGCTCCTTAGGGAAGACGGGGGACATGCCAGAAGCCAGGAAATACTGTGCTGCCACAGTGTTGTGTGCATTTCCAAGAGCAACACAAAATGAATAAATCTTCGATTTCTTCTCTAGGCAAGCACTGTTCTGTGGGACTCCCAGCCCAGGCCAGTCCACGCAGCCCAGATAGGCCCAAGAGCTGCCAGGTCCACAGGGACCCGAGCCACCCATTCTGGAACAGGCAGGCGGAGCCACCACCAGACTCCTAGCCCAGGTCAGTCCCCACCACCCAGAGAGGCCCGAGAGCTACCAGGCACACAGGACCCGGGGGCAGCCATGCCAAATAGGCAGTCCCTACAGGATCCTAGCCAGACACTAGAGTCGAATGAGTGAACCGTGAAATCCCCTGGCACAATGACTAAGTGCCTAAGGAAAAAATACCAGAAATATGAAAAATCAAGAAAGTAGGATACCACCAAAGGAAAATAATAACTCTCAAGTTCTAGATCCTATAGAATAGGAAGTCCTTGAAATGGCTAACAAGGAATTTCAAGCAACAATTCTAAGGAAACTAAATGAGATACAAGAAAAGTCAGTTAGACAACATGATGAAATGAGAAAAAATATATAGAACCAGAAAGAAGAAATGTACAAAGAAATCAATGCCCTGAAAAAGAACGTACCAGAGCTCACGGAGCTGAAGAATTCATTCAATGAAATAAAAAGCACAACAGAGAGTTTAAACAGCAGGCTAGAACAAGCAAAAGAGAGAATTTCTGACCTAAAGATGGGCTGTTCAAAATAACACAGGCAGACAAAAACAAAAGAAAAAAGAATTTTAAAAATTGAAGACAATCTAAGAGAGATAACAGACAACAATAAGTGCTCAAATGTCCAAATCATGGGTATTACAGAAGGGGAGGAAAAAGGAAATGGCATTCAAAACACATTCAACGAAATAATGGCAGAAAACTTCCCAGGTATAGAGAAAGACACAGATCTTCAGATTAAGGAGGCTCAAAGATCCCCAAACATATTTTAACCCAAAAAGGTGCTCTCCAAGACATGTGATAGTCAAACTGACAAAACTCAAAGACAAAGAGAGAATCTTAAAAGCTGCAAGAGAAAAGCATCAAGTCACCTATAAGGGAGCCAATCAGACTAACATCAGACGTTTCATTGGAAACCCTAAAAGCCAGAAAAGAATGGGATGATATATTCAAAATACTAAAAGACAAACATTGCCAGCCAAGAATACTTTACCCAGCAAGGCTATCCTTCCAAAATGAAGGACAAATAGTATATTTCTCAGACAAACAGAAACTGCAGTTCACTACCACACAACCAGCCTTACAAGAAATTCTCAGGAGAGTACTGGCTTTGGAACCGGAAAAACAACTACCACTGCCATAAATACTCAAGAAAGAACAAAACCCACTAGTAAAATTAAAATGCTGACAATAAAGAGAAAAAAGAGTTTATCTACCACCCCAAAAAACCAACAAACACAGAAAACAAACATTAAATCAGACAGAAAGGAACAAAAGATACTTAAGACATCAAAATAAACATCAATAAAATGGTAGGAATAAATCAATACCTTTCAACAATGACTCTTAATGTAAAAGGATTAAATTTGCCACTCAAAAGAGTGGATTAAAAAGGTGGATCCAACTATATGCTGCCTTCAAGAGACTCACCTCACCTATAAAGACACAACATAGACTAAGAGTGAAAGGATGGGAAAAGATATACCATGCAAATAGAAATGAAAAAAGAGGTAGAGCACCTATTTTTACATCTGAAAAAAAAGAGTTTAAACCAAAAACCATTAAGAGAGATAAAG
>NW_007731208.1:114276-116087 GCF_000696425.1 Galeopterus variegatus
TTTACATCTGAAAAAAAAGAGTTTAAACCAAAAACCATTAAGAGAGATAAAGAAGGCCACTATATAATGATAAAAGGATCTATCCACCACAAAGACATAACAATCATAAATATATATGCACCCAATGTCAGAGCAACCAGATTTATAAAGCAAACACTATTAGATCTAAAGAGTGAGATAGATACCAACATCATAACAGCAGGGGACCTGAACACCCCACTCTCTCAATATTGGACAGATCATCTAAGCAAAGAATCAGCAGAGAAACACAAGATCTAAACAACACTTTAGACCAATTGGACTTGGCAGATATCTACAAAACATTCCATCCAGCAACCTCAGAGTAGTCATTCTTTTCATCAGCACATGGAACATTATCCATGTTAGATCACATGTTAGGTCACAAAACAAGTCTCAACAAATTCAGGATAATTGGAATTATCCCATGTATTTTTTTCAGATCACAATGGATTAAAATTAGAAATCTATAACAAATGAAATTCTGGAAACTATACAAATACATGGAAATTAAACAGAACTCAACTTAATAAAATATGGGTCCAAGAAGAAATTAAACAGGAAATCAAAAAAGTTCTTGAAACTAATGAAAACAATGACACATGGTATCAAAACCTGCAGGATACTACAAAAGCTGTACTAAGGCAGAAATTTATGCATTAAATGCTTACTTCAGAAGAATGGAAAGATGGCAAGTGAACAACCTAACACTTTACCTTAAAGAAGTTGAAAAACAAGAAAAATCCAAACCCAAATTTAGCAGACGGAAAGAAATCATTAAGATCAGAGCAGAACTTAATGAAATAGAAACCCAAAAAATGATACAAAAATCAATGAAACAAAAAGTTGGTTTATTGAAAAGATAAATAAAATTGACAAACCATTAGCACATCTAACTAAAAAAGAAGAGAGAAGACCCAAATAACAAAAATTAGAAATGAAAAAGGTGATATTACAACTGATACTTCAGAAAAAAAAGAAATCATTAATGACTACTATAAACAACTATATGCCAACAAATTTGAAAATCTGGAGGAAATAGATAAATTTCTGGACACACACAAACTACCAAAATTGAGCCAAAAAGATGTAGAAAATCTGAACAGACCAGTAACAATAAAAGAGATTGAAGCTGTTATCAGAAGAAGAGACAAATAACAAGCAACGAGATTGAAGCAGTAATCAGCAGTCTCCCAACAAGGAAAAGCCCAGGACAGCATGGCTTTAGTGTAAATTCTACCAAACCTTTAAAGAGAAACTAACACCAATTTTCTTCAAACTATTCTAAAAAAATTGAAACAGAGGCCAGTCTCCAAGACTCATTCTATGAGGCAATCATCACCCTGACACCAAAACTAGATAAAGATACAACAAAAAAAGAAAACTACAGGCCAATATCCTTGATGAATATATATACAAAAATCCTCAATAAAATACTAGCTAACAGAANAGGCCAATATCCTTGATGAATATATATACAAAAATCCTCAATAAAATACTAGCTAACAGAATACAGCAACACATACACATCATTATACACCATATTCAAGTGGGATTCAACCCAGGTATGCAAGGTTGGTTCAACATACACAAATAAATAAATGTGATGCACCACATCAATAAAATCAATGGCAAAGACCATATGATCATCTCTATAGATCCTGAAAAAGCATTTGACAAAATCACCATTTGTTCATGATAAAGACTCTCTACAAGTTAGGTATAGATGAAAAGTATCTCAACATAATTAATGCCATGTATGATAATCTCATTGCCAATATCATCCTGAATAG
>NW_007731208.1:117993-118314 GCF_000696425.1 Galeopterus variegatus
GGATTAAATAATTAAATATACACGCTGAACCAATAAAACTCCTTAAAGAAAACATACAGGAAACACTCCAGGAGGTAGGATTGGGTACAGACTTCATGCATATGACCCCAAAAGCACAGGCAACCAAAGGAAAAATAGACAAATGGGATTATATCAAACTAAAAAGTTTCTGCACCACAAAAGAAACAATTAACAGAGTCAAAAGGCAACCAACAGAGTGGGAGAAAATATTTGCAAAATACACATTTGACAAAGGATTAATAATCAGAATATACAAGGAACTCAAACAACTTTACAGCAAAAAAACAAGTAACCCAATTT
>NW_007731208.1:119095-120529 GCF_000696425.1 Galeopterus variegatus
GCAGCACTACTTACAATAGCCAACATTTGGAACCAGCCCAAATGTCCATCATCATATGAGCAGATAAGGAAACTCAATGGCATATTTCTCTGCTATAAAAAAGAATGAAATACTACCATTTGCAGCAGCATGGAAGGACTTAGAAAAAATTATATTAAGTGAAACAAGTCAGGCACAGAAAGAGAAATACCACATGTTCTAACTTATTTGTAGGAGCTAAAAATAAATAAGTAAATAAATATGCAATCAAATGGTGGGGGAGGGAAGAAGGCACAACAGTCACAACAATTCCTTGAAGTTGTTAAGACAAGTGAACATATGTGATGTTGATGGGGGGAGGGGGAAAAAGGAGGGGAGGAAGAGGAATTGGTAAAGGCACATAAAAATTAACTACAATGTATGTTGATTAATTAAAATTTTTTAAGTAAATAAATAAATAAATAATATATGGAACAAGAGGCTAAGAGCTGTTACCTGACTTACCTAAGGTCACACCAACAAGATTTAGAGTGAATTGTATCACACAAATAGCATTTGATGAGATGCTGTGGGGCAAGAAGAGAAAAAAGACACTGTGTGTGGCTTAGGGTATCAGAAAAGACCCATAAAAATGCTGACTTTGGATTTCAGTGGTCACCAGAACATGCCTATTGTTCCTTGCTTGCCATGTTTTACACATTCTGTCTCATCTTCCTGGTGTGCCCCTCCCTCCAAGCATAGTATAAAGTGCTATATACTTTATACTTCTAAACACTAAATCCTTGACTAACTCTTACAGAGCAAACCACTCATCTGTCAAATGAGCCTCTGTGTCTTGGCATATACCAGGCAAAATGATAAGTGATTTTAATATATCATCTAATTTAATCTCCACTGCCTCCCCATTTTACAGATGAAGAACTAACATTCAGAAAAGTTAAATAGCTTTCCCAAAAGAAATACTGAGAAGCAAATATTTGGGATGAGGAGAGAAGATCAGCAGAAAAAGCAAAATTAGTGAAATATTTGAAAATGTCATCCTATGCCAAAAAGCCATTAATGTTATTTGTGCTCAGGGACCTCTCCACCTACTCTCTTCCTGCCCACACTAACCTCTCAGGACAGATCTCTGCTATCCTATTCCCTCCCCCATCAAGGCCAAAATTTTCTAGCTTCAAATTGCTGCCTCTTTCCAGCATCCCAGGGGTCTTTTTAGTGTCTTCATCCCCAGGGAGCCACTATTCTCATCTAGGGCCCTAAAAACAGGATAAATACTTACACTCTTTTGCTCCCCACACCCTGACTCTACAGAACCTGAGACTCCACAACCACTCCCTGCCCCAGACCTGGTAAGTCATATGTCCGTCTGTCTCTCTGTGCGCCCAACTCTGCAATAGGCACACTGTGATCAGACCAAAGACCTGATTGTCACTAAAGTAGTTTTCTCACTGAGGT
>NW_007731208.1:121517-123257 GCF_000696425.1 Galeopterus variegatus
GCTCCCATAATAATCCTCATGGTAGCCTGTGAAGTAAGAATCATTCTTTCCAGCTCACAGATAAGAAAACAGATTGAAAGATCTTAGGTGACTTGACTGAGATCACACAGCTGGTGAGTTGTAAAGCTGGGATTTAAATCGGGCTGCCCTCGGTCTTCCATTAATGAGTACTGAATTCTTGGCAGGTAGCTTCCAAGATGCTCATGAGCACCTCCAGGGATGAAGAACTTGCTCCTTTCCTTATGAAACAGACTTGTTCCTGGTACTTGAGCTGCTATTCTTATATATTTTAGGTAAGGCCTTTCTACTATCAAATGCTAAAAAATTCAGAACAAAGGGGAGTGATGAGGGGCACAAGTAGAGTTATTATTCCGGGACAGTTATCTGGAGAAGGCTGGGAGTCTCTTGCCTTATCTCAGGAGGTGGATGAATCAGAAGAAAACATCCCTAGAGTACAGGCAGAAGAGGGTTTACAGGTAGAGAGAAGAAAGCTGTAAGAGCCTCTAGCCTCTCACCTTCACTACGGAGAGGGTTTTGCAGCTGTGCCACTCATTCCCAGTCCGCAGCCCAGAGATCACTAAATCAGAAAGAACTGGCAAAGGATCCTTTGAATACTGGTTATGGTAACCCACCTCCTGCCTTGAGTCGTCTCTGACAATCTTCTCATTCTGGATGTTTTTCATGAGATCTAACTCAAAAATTAGTGGGAGAGCCAGAGAGTGAGGCCCTCACCACAAGGCCCTCACCTCAACCTTGACCTCTTTGCTAAAATCTAGGCATATTTTGCTCAACATATGCTATTCCAACTTCATTTTCTCTATCTGTGCAAATGAGGGAAATGGGAGGCAATGGGAGCTTATGGTCATTGTGCTGTGCAGCTCCCAGATCAAGGAAAAGTTCCTTGAGTAGCAGCAGCTCAGGAGCTGAGGAAATCTGATTCAATTATCAAAAGGCTGAGGTGGAAAAAGAAAAGAAGAAAGGGAAAGAAAGTAGGGCTGTCCCATTCATGAGTGGATTATACAACTCTCAATTTTCTCCCCACCAAAGAAAGGGCACTGAAGCATGGACACTCCAAAACCAGCATCTCACATAAATGTACATACCTGTACATTCTTCTGAGAACAGCCTTGCTCATACATCATGCACAGCAACATATATAGACACACAGACTCACATGCTTGGCCAAACACACATGCTCAGCTCATTCATCAAATGGAACTGTTTTACATATACCATTTCGCAAGGTCCCCCACACTCAGATTCCTCCCTGTCCCTGACCCTCCAGCCACCATGAAGGCTGAAATCCTCTCTGAGGGTGCTTGGACCCAAGCTAGATAGTGAAAACTCAGGGAGGGAGATATCACAGAAGATAAAACAGGAAACATATTAAGGAAGAGACGATGAGACATAAAGGGACAAGATGATCTGTTTAATAACATAGTGGCAGTCACAGTAGATACTGAGATGGAAAACAAGCCCTGGTCCTCACTTCCCTCCCCCAGATCACATCAGATGATCTTACCCGGTCCCTTCCTGCCTCTTTCCCCAAGACAGTTTCCCAGGTCTCTGGGTATGAGTAGTTGATGTTAGGAATTGCAAAGGTGCTGTAGCATTAGGTTAGGAATAAAAATAGGCTTTCTCCAGAGGACCCAATTGGTTCTACTAACTCTGTTTTAATTAGCAACCAGAACACAGTCACTTCCCATTACATTAGAAGCCTCGTGAGAGAAGTACTTTTCT
>NW_007731208.1:124747-126857 GCF_000696425.1 Galeopterus variegatus
ATTATTTCCCAGTGCACTACAATCCTCTCATCCTGAATGTTTTTCATGAAGTCTAACTCAAATATTTTCTGCTGCCATTCAACCACAGCATAAGGATGAATCCCAGCTGCTTCATCTCTCAGGGCTTCCCAGGGCTCAGAGCAAGGCAGTGAGGTCCTCTCTACCCACCCTACCTTGGTTTGGCCATGCAACTTGCAAACCATAGCCATCAAAACCCAACTTCTTTCCTGCTCATGGGAATTCCTGGCCTAGAGGCATCCCACTTTTGGATTGCATTTCCTTTCTGCTCCATGTATGCCCTGGCAGTGCTCGGCAACATGGTGGTGCTGCTGGTGGTATGTTCTGAGCCTGCACTGCATCAGCCCATGTACCTGTTCCTATGCATGCTGTCCACCATCGACCTGGTACTCTGCACCTCCACTGTGCCCAAGCTCCTTGCACTCTTCTGGTCGAATGCTGCTGAGATTGCCTTTGGGGCCTGTGCTGCCCAGATGTTCTTTATCCATGGTTTTTCAGCTGTAGAATCTGGTATCTTGCTAGCAATGGCCTTTGACCGATATTTAGCCATCTGCCGGCCACTGCATTATGGGTCATTGCTGCCCCCAGAGTCTGTGGGCAAGCTAGGGGCTGCTGCTGTGCTTCGTGGCTTGGGACTCATGACCCCACTCACCTGCTTACTGGTAAGGCTGAGCTACTGCAGCCGAGTGGTGGCTCACTCCTACTGTGAGCACATGGCTGTGGTGAAGCTGGCTTGCAGGGGTACACAGCCAAACAATGTCTATGGCATCACCGCTGCCACACTGGTGGTGGGCACTGACTCCATCTGCATTGCTGTCTCCTACACACTCATCCTCCGGGCTGTGTTAGGACTCTCCTCCAAGGAGGCAAGGGCTAAGACCTTTGGCACTTGTGGCTCCCACCTGGGTGTCATTCTTCTCTTCTACACTCCAGGGCTCTTTTCATTCTACACACAGCGCTTTGGCCAGCATGTGCCCCGGCACATCCACATCCTTCTGGCTGACCTCTACCTTGTCGTACCACCCATGCTCAACCCCATCATCTACGGCATAAAGACTAAGCAGATCCGGGATGGGGCTCTCCGACTGCTGAAGCAGGGCCCTGCTCAGTCATAAAGTCATCAGCTCCACCCTGGGATCCCATCCTCTTCTCCCCTTAGCCCTTGGTCAATGTTTAAGAGACGGTAGCTCCCAGCATCATGAGGAGACAGAAACCCACACTTAGTGGTATCCCTACTTTGATAAACAGGAGTATAGCCCAAGTCAGATGGTGGAGGAACCATCAGGTTTTTCCCACTCATGATGTGGACATGCTTTCAAAGTTCAGGGAGGCCCTGTGTAATGGGAAATATGGCTACCAAATGGATGGTGGCCTCCCAGGGAATCCTACTCTGCTGTCCCACATCACTTCTACCTTCCAAAAGACCTTGATAAAATGAGAAAGATATGGCTATGGTCTAATAAGGAGAAATAATCTTCATCCATAGGCAGGTGATAAGTATCTGATAGGGATGTTTAGCCCTCAGCAAGCTCTAAGTCTTACTGGGGAGCAACACACTCATGCATACACACTCACGTAATGCAATGCACATAACACACTCACACACACTCATACACAGAATCAGAGAGGCAGAGATGGAGAACTCAACAACTGGCCAACAGGACAACAACAACAAAAGAAGAATACTCATGGTGTTTATTGTACAGAGGCAGAGAGGCAGAGATGGAGAACTCAGCAACTGGCCAACAGGACAACAACAACAAAAGAAGAATACTCATGGTGTTTATTGTACAGAGGAATAAGGAACAAGACATGATGTTAAACTAGGAAGGTTCTCTGGAAGATGAGAGTTTTCATCTTTTCACTGAGCATGAACTATGGGCCAAATATTTTGATACAATCCAGAGGTATAAACTAGTCCTCCTCTCATGGTGACTGTTCACTGTGAGCCAGAGGAAACATACATATAAGAAGACAGTGGCCAAACCGAATTAAACTGATTTGATCAGGGTAAGCACAGAGACCATGGGTATTAAGGACACTAACTTTCTCAAGGGGAAATGAGGTCCCAGGGCCTACTTCATCTCATCCC
>NW_007731208.1:127792-132769 GCF_000696425.1 Galeopterus variegatus
ATACACACTCACGTAATGCAATGCACATAACACACTCACACACACTCATACACAGAATCAGAGAGGCAGAGATGGAGAACTCAACAACTGGCCAACAGGACAACAACAACAAAAGAAGAATACTCATGGTGTTTATTGTACAGAGGAATAAGGAACAAGACATGATGTTAAACTAGGAAGGTTCTCTGGAAGATGAGAGTTTTCATCTTTTCACTGAGCATGAACTATGGGCCAAATATTTTGATACAATCCAGAGGTATAAACTAGTCCTCCTCTCATGGTGACTGTTCACTGTGAGCCAGAGGAAACATACATATAAGAAGACAGTGGCCAAACCGAATTAAACTGATTTGATCAGGGTAAGCACAGAGACCATGGGTATTAAGGACACTAACTTTCTCAAGGGGAAATGAGGTCCCAGGGCCTACTTCATCTCATCCCACCTCTGTATGGGAAGTAAAGGCCACTTCCTCCAAAGTCTTCAACCAAGCCTGGATGTCAGTTACTGGAGCAAAACCTCAGGCTAGGTGACATCAAGGCTGACTTCAAGGCTGACATCAAGGCTTGGAGCTTCTACCAAGCCTCGAAGGTTCAGAGGAGGGACCAGGTCCCTTCCTTGGAGAGAAAACAGGAAACGCAGTCCAATTTGACCTCCTGAGCAGGTTTATGAAAATGAAAGTTATGGCTTTCACTAGAAAGCCCCTTAGTTCCTCAAGGGTTCTAGTTCTGACATCCTTACACAGAATCTGCAGGCAGAGCTGTCTTGATAGGTATTTGGCTTCCAGGTAAATCATTTTCATAAGCTAGGAAAGAGCTTAGACAGGAATAAAGCCTCTAGCAGGCTCAGGATGACCTAGGTCACCAAAAAGTCATCCAGTAGCATCACTGGATTACTTTCACACTCTGCAGTGCACACTCTGATATGCATCGACTTACTACAGTCTCATAACCATCTGATAAGGAACATGTCATTAGTTACCTCCAATTTACAGAGCCAGAGGCAGAAGACTGGGAAGGCAGTAATTTGTCCAAGAAAGCAAGTAAATCTCAAAGCTGGAATTTTGAACTCAGATATATTTCTAAATTCTCTGCTTTTTACTCTTTTCCGGGTGAGTTCCTATAAATGTAGTCCCTAGGATCAAGAATCTAACAGTTAATCAAGAGATGAGAGGATAATTATTTTCCTAACATCCCTGACATTTCTGAGAACATGCAATATGCCAAACACTATTCTAGGTGTTAGAGATGTAATAATGATTCAGGAAAACAAATCCTCTCATGTGACCGCTCAAATATGAGACATCAGCAAAATCCCTTCATGTACTCTCACTGACTCCCATGTTACTCAACCTGGAACCATCTAAATAATTCTTCTTTCACTCCAGGTCTCAGCATACATGAGATTAGTAGTCTTGATTTGCCCAAAGACACCCCAGGTTGCCAGACAATCAGAGGCCACATATTGGCCAATAATTTTATTCCTTGTAATACTTGACTTCCTGTACAGTTTGAGTTAAGAAAACAGGTTATATGCTGTTTAGAACTATGTTGGCTGTGGTTGGATTTAATTTATTTATTTTTTCAAAACCTCTCTTTTTCAAATGAGGTATAATTTACATAAAATAATATATAGGTACATAAAGTGTACAGTTTGATTTCTGATAAATTTATATACAACAATATAAACACCACCTCAATCAAGATATGGAGTATTTTTATAATCCCAGAAAGTTCCCTTGTGTTTCTTCCAGGCAATACCCTGGCTTCCCAGGAGACAACTTAGCATGGAGACAACTGCTATTTGATTTTGAATCACTTTGGATTAAATTTACTTGGATTAAATTTTAGAAGTTCATATAAATGGAATTGTACAATATGTATTCTTTGTGTCTGACTTCTTTGGCTCAATATATTTTTGAGATCCATTCATGTTGTTGTGTGTATCAGCTGTTAATTCTTTTTTATTACTAAGTAATATTCCATTGTAGGAATATGACAAAGTTTAACTATTTACTTTTGGACATCTGGGTTGTTTCCCTTTGGGGCTATTATGAATAAAGCTGCTATAAATATTTCTTAACTTAGAATTTGGATTTCTGTATCGGGGGTTAGTGTATGTTTAACTTCAACAGAACCTGCCAAATGGTTTTCCAAAGTGTTTAATACCATTTTATAATCTCACCAATGATGCATAACAATTCCCTGTTGTTCCACATCCTGTCCAACCCTTTATATTGTCATTCTTTTTTAATTTTTTTTCCATTTTAGCTATTCCAGTGAGTATGCTCACTGTTGTTTGAATTTGTATTTTTCTGGTAACTAATAATGTCGAGCAACTTATGTGTTTACTGTCCATGCATATGACTTCTTCTGTAAAATGTTTAAGGTCTTTTGCCCATTTTTAATGAGGTTTTTTTTGGGGGGGGGGTTGTTATTGATTTGCACTAGCTGTTTATATACTGGATATAAGTCATTTATCAGATAAACATAGTGAAAATACATTGTCCAATTTTGTGGCCTGCCTTTTTATTTTCTTACAGGTATCTTTTGATATAAAGAAAGTTTTAGTTATGACAAAGATCAAATAATCAATTTTATTCATGGTTAGTGCTTTTTTAATATATATTTAGCTTTTAATTTTAGGTAGATGATCCAACACAAGTAATAATTGTGTATGGTGTGAACAGTTCAAGATTTATTTTTCACATATGGATGTCCATTTACTCAGCATTATTGGTTAAAAAAATTTTCTTCTCTGAATTGAATTGCCTTGGAAACTTTGTCAAAAATCAGTCAACTATTTATGTGTGGATATATTTCTGTATTTTCTTTTCTCTTTCTTTTTTCTTTTTATCCTTATGTCAATACTGTACTGTCTTAATAATGATAGCATTATAGTAAGTCTCAAAATGAAGTACTTTTTCTTCATTTGAATCCTTCAGTCCTCCAACCCTCTATTTCAGTGGTTTTGGCTATTCTAGGTTCTTTGTATTCCCACATATATTATAGAATTAATTTCTTCATTTATACAAAAATTATTGCTAAAGTTGATTGTATGATTTTTTTTCTTCAATTCTATTATACTGGCCTAGGACCTCCAACACAATGTTGAATAGAATTAGTAAGCCAGACATCCTTGCCTTTTGTTTCTGATTTTTGTTTTCATTTTTTTTAACACCGTTATTGAGATTATAATCCAAATACTATAAAATTCACCTATTTAAAGTGTACAGGTCAAATGCCTTTAGTATATTCACAGATACATGCATCTATCACCACATTTTATCACCTCATTCTAACATAGTTGATTGCATAATCCAATCAGTAATGTATAGAAATCTGATATTCTCTAATCCTAGCCACAATGAATCAGACCTTTTGGAGGTACTATTTTGCATGTGTGTGATTTGCTACACTAAAGATGGGCAAAGATGTCTAAAGTAGTGCCCTCCAAAGACAAAGGCTAAAATGGGCGCTGCAAACCTACCCAGCTTCCTGGGATATAAGTGTTCGATCAGATTGATAGGGTTCACATCTTCTCAAAACTGGCAGGCAAGTGGATGATACCAATTAAAATAAGAGATCAATAAGAAGAACTACCTTGAGGAAGAAAGGAGAAAAAACAAGGACCTTAAAGACGAGAGATGTTACTGCTGCAAGAATTCCTTTCATTGTCTCATGCATNCAAGGACCTTAAAGACGAGAGATGTTACTGCTGCAAGAATTCCTTTCATTGTCTCATGCATGGAAACTGATCAACCATCACATAGTTACTAAGTATTGACATCAGAATCAATATGTGAAAATTAATCTTTACATCTTTACAAACCAAACCTGACAGGGGTGGCAATTTTGGTTATACAGGAACTTACTCTAGCCTGGACGAGATGCTTTCTAAAAGATAAAATCTTGGCATATAACACTAAATGTGAACTTTTCCCACAGGCTCCAAATATGGGACTAACCATTGTCAAAATATTAATTTCCGATATTTGATTATAAGAAAATCTAAACTGTCAGCACTCTGTTCATAACAGGAACATTACTTATTCATTCAACAGCCTCTTATCTTCATACATTGATAGATATCTAGAATGAAGGTGAAAAACCAAGATGTTGCTCAACAAAAAATCCTAGTCGGTGAAGAAGACAGATCATCTATTGAAATAAATGCTTTCTAAGTGGGTACACAAAGAGATACAGAAATATGGGGGAGGGAATATAAACACTGATTTGCATGGAAAGCTCTATACAAACCTTGGAAAAATAAGTAGGAGCCTATTGTTGAGAAAGCCCTTTCAGGAAGAATGTGCATAGCAGTGTGAGAGAGCAAGCCCACCTTCCTATGGAACACAGTCATTTGAGTTTCTTCCTCCATGAGCAGGCAATATCAGCACCAGCCTCCTATGGCATGTGAGGATTAAATGTCATTTTTATAAATTACTTAGAAAGTATACATTGATATTCAAATTAAGTTTGATCATATTGTGAAATTGTTTGCTTGGGGTTGGAATGCTGGGGAATTGGATGACTCTCAAACCTGTACCAGAATCTAGGAGAGGTCTCTTGGGGTTACCACAGCTATTACAAAGAATGATTAAATTAGGGTATCTGGTCTAGATGTGAGGAGGCTGTGCTGGCAGAGAACTAGGCAAGGCGACTGCATCGGGTGTTTGGGGCCCAAGGGATATCTCATCATTTATATTAATAATAGTTATACCTACACATAATTACATTTTATTTCATGTCTTGGTCTCTCTCTCTCTCTCTCCCTCTCCCTCACGCTGTGTGTGTGTGTGTGTGTGTGTGTGTGTGTGTATTTAACTCACAACTTTGTGGGGCAAGGGCTGTTACCACCACTTAAGAGATGGGGAAATTGAGCTTAGAGAAATGAAGGCATTGAAAGGTTATAAAAGTAGTTGGAAGCAGAGCTGAAATTTGAAAACTAGGCTACATTTTGGATGACTGAAATACAGG
>NW_007731208.1:133921-148995 GCF_000696425.1 Galeopterus variegatus
CAAATTATTCTCTTATTCTGTTCTATAGAAGGTGGTAGAAGGAATTCAGGACATTGGTCAAAGGGCCATTTTTCCTTATACTGTTCAAATTCACAAAACATTACAACATAAATAATTTTGCAGTCATCGTAAGTTCACATCACTCTGCGTGACTTCGCAGCAATTGTTCATTAGATCGACTACTGTAGGTTTCCTTTTTTCTTCTTTGTAAAGAGCAAAAATGGCTCTTTGCCTTACAGAAGGCTGTCAGGAAATCATTTGCCCTATGGCCAGTTCATGAACAATGTTGATTGATCTGCTTGGGAAGACTTGGCTTTGAAGAACTGCTGGGACATGCATCCTGGTTTCTGTAAGCCACCGCCTCTTCTTTCTCTTTTCTGGGACTATTCCCCACCCAATTCCTTGATTACCAGTAGCCAGGCCTAGCATAAGGATGTGTACAATATTTTTACTTGATCTAAAAATACACAATATGAGTCAGTCACTCATTCCCCAGTCACCAATGACCCCATTCAGCTCTAGAATATCACAGCCTCAGAGTATACTGTCCAATTAACCCAAGACAAGCCTTGGTAGCTAGAATTACATACATAGATCTCTTTTTTCTTTTTTTTTTTTTTCTCAATATTTCCAATGTTTTATAGTATAATAAATATTAGGTTTACTAATATTTTCATTTTCCTATGCATTTCTAACTAATGATATTTTGACAAAAGTTTATACATATCACAAAATCATTGTAATTTTTCCCATTGATAATGAAGATCAGTTTACAGGGTTTTAGCTTGCATGATCTTTTTTTTTTTTTTTCCTTTTTTTTTATTTTTTTTGTTAAATTTTTATTTTGTCAATATACACTGTATATGATTATTATNTAGTTGGAAGCAGAGCTGAAATTTGAAAACTAGGCTACATTTTGGATGACTGAAATACAGGTATCTACTTAACAAAGTTCTAAAAACAGAAACTTGCAACTTGCAGTGTTTCTTAATACCAGGTTAAGAGCAAAACAACTCCCCAACAAGGCCCTCCATATAATAATAAGATCCCAAAAAGCAGTCAACATTTTCTTACCTTTGAATCCTTTCTCCTATTCATGTTCTTTCCTATGCCAAATATACAGTTTATCTATTTCTCTCCTATTTCCCTCAAATTATTCTCTTATTCTGTTCTATAGAAGGTGGTAGAAGGAATTCAGGACATTGGTCAANAGAGAGAGAGAGAGACTCTCACATACTCTGCTTTTAAAACCCTCAGAACCATGCCCCTGACCATCATTTTTAATTCATTCACTAAGGCATGGTCCTATAGTCCAGTAACCTTTTCAAGTCCCCACCTTTTAATTACTATAATAGGATTTCCCACTCTCTCTTTATACTGTCACATGGGGACTACATTTTGGGGGGACATCAGTCCACAATAGTCCTCCCCTGACCCCCAAAACTCATNGGGACTACATTTTGGGGGGACATCAGTCCACAATAGTCCTCCCCTGACCCCCAAAACTCATGTCCTCTTCACATATAAAGGTATTCATTTCATTCCCAAAATCTTAACTTGTTTCAACTCAAAAGTCCAAAGTTCAAAATCGCATCTGTGAAATCAAATCAAGTTATCTAATTCCAAGATACAATTGTGGGACAAAAACAGGGTACATATTCTTATTCAAAAAGGGAGAAATAAGTCAAAAGAATAGGGTGATAGATCTCAAACAAGTCCGAAATCCAGCAGGGAAGCCATCATATCTCAAAGCTGGGGAATCATATACCTTGATTCCACATTCAATGTCTTCTGCACGCTGGTTCAGGGGTTGGGTCCCCATGTCTTCTATGGCTTTCCTGGTCCAAGGCCATGCTTCAGCTCTCCCAGATTGTCGTTGCACACTGGTAGCTCCACCATTCTGGGGTCTCCATGGTGGTCCCATTCTCACTACTCCACTAGGCATGGCACTGATGGGGTTTTTCTGCTACAACTCTGACCCTGTATTTCCTCTCTGCATCACTTAGAGAAAGCCGTATGCAGTGACTTTGCCCCTATTACAGATCTCTTCCTGGGCATCCAGGCTTTCCCATTCATCAATTGAAATTAGGGTAGAGGCTCCCAAGCTTCCACAGCTCTGGCATTCTGTCAGCCTCCCAAAGAACACCACATGGACAGTGCCAAGGCTTCTGGCTTGCGTTTTCCAAAGCCGTGAGTCTAGCCACACCTGGGGCCAATTTAGCCACAACTGGAGTAGCCAGAGCAGCGGTGGTGCTGGTATTGGAAGCAGCTCCCCAAGGTGGCCCTGGGCATCAAGCCCGTAGAGGGTGCCTTAGGCCTGTTCCCCAAGACCATTCTGTCTCTCTAGGCCTCTGGGCCTGTAATGGAAGATGCAGCCTCCAAGATCTCTGAAATGCCTTCAGTGTCTTTTTCCCCTTCTCTTCATAATCCCTTTCTTCTGTACTAATCTCCTTAGCAAACAGTCACAGGGCTACACCATCGAATTGTTCTCCTGAAAATGCTCTCTGCTTCTCTACCATGTTGCCAGGCTACAAATTTTCTAAATTGTTACGCTCTGCTTCCCTTTTAAATTCTGGCTTTATGTCATGCCTTTGCCACCATAACTCAGTGTAGGCAGTTACAAGTAGCCATGCAGCTTCCTTATTGCTTTTGCTGCTTACAAATTTCTTCCACCAAGTACCCTGAGTCAGCCACCATTATTAATCCATTTACTATGGCAAGGTTTACAATCCATTCACCTCTTCAAGGTCCCACCTTTCATTCGCCATAATAGGATTTCCCACCTTCTTTACACTGTCACAGTGGGGTGGGGACTAAGTTTTGGGGGGACATCAACCCATAGCATGATGCTTGCAGTAACTAGGGCAGACAGACATTAATCAAATAACTCCACAAGCACACATGAAACAGGTCCTCTGCTTCTGGATTTAGTGCTTTTTTTTGTTTGTTTTTAAAAAGATGACTGGCAAGAGGATCTTAACCCTTGACTTGGTGTTGTCAGCACCACGCTCTCCCAAGTGAGCTACCCAGCCATCCCTATATAGGGATCTGAACCCATGGCCCTGGTATTATCAGCACACACTCTCCCAAGTGAGCCACGGGCCAGCCCCCTGGATTTAGTGCTTTACGTACATTATGTAGTTAAATCCTCACAACATCTTTGTGAAGTAGGTATTATCTCCACTTTACAATGATGAGGAAATGAATATTCAGAGATTTGAAAAGAGCTGAGCCTTTTTTTTTATAACTCAAATTTTCTGCATGGGAGAGTGGCAGTCTGATTAGCATAAAAATTAAGAGCAGGAACTTTAGATTCATGTAGACAGACTTTTTTTTTTTTTTAACTGATATCAAAATCTAAAAGCCACGGGCCGGCCTGTGGCTCACTCGGTAGAGTGTGGTGCTGACAACACCAAGGCCCAGGGTTCGGATCCCATATAGGGATGGCCGGTTCGCTCACTGGCTGAGCGTGGTGCTGACAACACCAAGTCAAGGGTTAAGATCCCCTTACTGGTCATCTTTAAAAAAAAAAAAAAAAAATCTAAAAGCCACTGTATATCATACCTTGTCTTTAACTGGGTAAACTAGTAGCAAAGCTTTTTAGAGACAATCTCAGGACTCCCCCTTGTGTCAGGCTCAGATCCTTCAGTAGTTATTTGGCCTGTGAAGCAAAGGAAAGCATTATAGGACATGCTGATGTCTGCACATTGAAGGTAAAGTTGTAGAGACATAGAGCTCCAGATCTCTTTCAGCTACTGATGTCAGTGCAGCCATGGAATGACCAGCAATAACAATGGCCATGTTGAGTGATAGGGATCAAGGATGGGAGAAGTCTTCAAGCTCAGAGCTGCTGTTGAGAAAAGGCAAACATGACAAAGCCAAGGATCTCTGCAATCCTAGATCGAGTGTATATACCCAAGCTTTATTTTGTTAACTCTTGGAACAGGAATTTTCCAGCCTCAGGGCTCTGTATGCAATGATTTCTTGTTTTGTTTTAACTGTCCAGGGATGTTTGTGGTCCTGAATGCCATCATGTAGGCCTAGGGTTTCTGAAAGAGACAGGTGGGACCCTCTGTGAGATGGACATGCTGGCTCCCTAATCGGACCCTTCTTATTATTGAGTTGGTAGGTGAAACATACAGAGGGACCTGAATAACATGGTTGCTTGTTTGGCCCAGGATCTGTGGCCCAGATGAGATAGCACGAGCTATCTTTTCAAATGACTTCCTGTTCCAAAGTGGCAAAACGGGATTTAATGAAACTTTTGGTTGGCTACTACTACACAGAATATCCAACAATGGTAACTCTAAACTCATGATTTGTTATCCTTGCTTCTTGAGCTCTGTGGACAAGATCTGTGATCTTCAGACACACAGGGCTGGCAGTAGGCTCCTTCCAGTTACTGATAGACACAGGGTTCTGAGTTCCTTGGAATCATGCTACAGTAGCCAATGTAAATACAATCTAGCAACAGAAACAGCCTTTCCAACTACAACTGCCTATAAAGCACAGCTCCCACCCTGCCTTCTTGCCTCCAAGTTCCTCATTCTCTCTTAGTTCATGAAAATGATACACAGAAATGACCACAATCATTAAATTCCCAATTGTCTGGATAGCCATACATAGAGGTAAAGCACTTTCTAATACCTCTATCATAGCTTCTTCTATTAAATCTAAGTGGTTGTTTGCTACCAGGAATTACTCCTATTTCAATTCTTCAAGAAATGTAAGGATATCTTTGGACTGAGCAAGCCAAGGGCAATGATAGTGATGCAGTGAGACATCCTTTACCTTTCTGGGTAAACTTCCTCCTAGAACTTTGGAAGCAGCTTTGGGAAAAGTTCCACAGTAAACTTAGCTCCCCTCTGAGCTGCACACTTAGAAACAGCCTTCTTAACTGTGTGGTATAGGGAAGATCACACCTTGTCCCCAAGGTATATGATATCCATCCTCATCTCATCCCATTCCAGTTTACCAATTGCTTATTTCCCCACAAGCCTCAGACATTCAGATCTCCCAGTCCTTTGCCTTCCTGAGGATCAGCTGTCAAGAATCTTTTGCCCCTTCATCTTCTCTACTCATTTGCTCAACAATACATATTGAGCACCTACTATATGGTAGGTACTGTTTTTGGAGCTGGGGATACATCAGTGAACAAGACAGCCCTGAATCCCTGGCCTCGTGGAGATTACATCCTAGCAGATCAGCTGCTATGAAGCGAGTGGCTATTCCACCCTCACCATTAGTACCTGAGAAACCAGCACCATCCAGAAGTTATAGTGAGCATCTTCCCCTAGGCTTGGCAATTCCAAACTTTCTCTCTATCTCAAAGCAGAGATACACATGAAGAGAGCCAAGAGGAAACTACCACTCCCTAAGCTGCAAATAAGTGCTAGATAAATTCAGCGTGTACAGTTGTACACCATGCATGTATGTATTTTTCCACCACCTACCTCCCTTTTCTATTTCTAGCTAATTAATATTAAATTTGGGAGAAGATGGCCAGTATAAAAGTGCATATAGCTTCCTACAGTTCTTCCTTTGACTTAGAAATGAAATGGGAAAGAAAAATCCAGTGGGAAAAAGGAGAGAGGTACCTGTACAGATAGATACACCCACACATCCTCTCGGTTACTGTGGTTAAGTCCTCTGGGTAAGGAGATGTGACAGTATATAAGAGTCTAAAATAGTTCAGCTCTAATAAGATAGAGCAATGAGAGGATTATCAAGATTATACTTTGATATGCTTTCCGGTGGTCTCAGTCTCCAAAATCTGTAATAGTAGAGACTGATAGGGCCCCACAAGGGCTCAACATTAAGAGCTGAATCATTCAGAAGCCTCCAAAATTAACTCTCCACACTACTCCCCTCACCCCAAGACCCAGGGTGCCCCACTGGGGTCATATGCCACTGGGTCCCGCTACTGTTCTAGGAAACATCAACCCTCTTCTGGTGGAAGCGTTTTAGGAGGCCCTGGCGGATCTCCTTAGACTTGATGCAGTACACTATGGGGTTCATAAAGGGTGGGACCAGGAAGTGCAGGTTGGCCATGAGGACTGCCAGAGCAGGATAGCTGTGCTTCTCTACTCGGTGCAACACAGACAGCCCCAGTTTGGGCAAATAAAAGATGAGAACAATACAGAGGTGTGAGACACACGTGTTGAGCGCCTTGAGCCATTCCCCAGGTGATGCAATGCCCAGCACGGTCCGTAGGATCAGGGCATATGAGAGCATGATGAGAGAGGAGTCCAGGCACAGCGATAGGAGGATGGAGACCAGGCCCACCACGCTGTTGATCTGGGTGTCTGAGCAGGCCAGCCCCACGATGTCACAGTGCAGGCAGTAGCAGTGAGAGAGTATGCTTATTTGGGGAAAGAGTAGATGCCGCAGGAGGACGGGTCCTGGGAGGTTGAGCAGGACAGCCCTTACCAGAATGGCAGTTCCTACTTTCGCCATGGCTGAGTGGGTAAGGATTGTGGCATAGTGCAGAGGGTTCCAGATGGCAATAAAGCGATCAAAGGCCATGGCCAGCAGTACACCAGATTCCACATAGGTGAAGGCGTGGATGAAGAACATTTGTGCTGCACAGAGATCAAAGGGCAGCTCACGAGCACCCAGCCAGAAGAGCTGCACCATGGTGGGGAAGGTGGAGGCACAGAGGCCCAGATCAGAGGTTGCCAACATGGAAAGGAAGATGTACATGGGTTCCTGTAAGGCTGGATCTGTGCAGATCAGGAAGAGGATGATACTGTTACCCAGAAGTGAAACCACACAGATGAGGTTGATGGGGATGGAAACCCAATGATGAGAGGCTTCCAGCCCTGGAAAGCCAGTGAGGAGGAAGGTAACATGCCCAGAAGTGCTGGTGTTGCAGGAGAACATGATTCCAGGAGGCAGTTGTCCACTCTAGGCGGAAGAGGGATTCACTCATCAGACCATTACTTTTTTTTTTTTTTTTTAAAGATGACCGGTAAGGGATCTTAACCCTTGACTTGGTGTTGTCAGCACCACGCTCACCCAGTGAGCAAACTGGCCATCCCTATATGGGATCCGAACCCGTGGCCTTGGTGTTATCAGCACCACACTCTCCTGAGTGAGCCACGGGCCGGCCCCAGACCATTACTTATAAAGACCCCACTAAGTGTGGGCTGGGAAGGAAGAGCTGCCCCATAACCCTTTCTTAGGCCATGAAAGAAATTCCACTCCTGTTAGAAGCTCCATTCCCCTCCATTTCCTGGCTAGTTTGATCTTCTCTTTGAATAAAGTGGTATTGAATAAACTTTCTGAATTGATCTCTACTTATCTCTTATGGCTATTTCTTTAGCTCCCCAGCAACTATCTTCTCTTTGACATAAACAACCTCCTTTTTTTTTCACACAAGCTATATGTAAAAGCCTAATCTTTCAGAGCATCTTCTCAGACCAAATACTAAAGATAGGAGAATAATTTTCCATAGAAATTTAGGATAATATTAGGAACAAGCAATTTAGACTCTATTTCTATTTATTATTAGGGGTAGGGTTTCCAGTCTGACATGTTCGTTACCCAGAAAGGGCACATTCAAACAAATGATGTATTTTCAAAACCATCCTCTTAGAAGGCTGGTTGCTTATTCCTCTGGTGCTGTTATGGAACCAACATTTTCTGTATTCTTTTTCTACAAATGCCTTTGAGGCCCAAAATAGGTTATTTAAAAGTGACCAATGGTGACAAATTTGTTTCCAGTGAGTATGAATTAGCTTAAAGAAAGTATTCAAGAGTTCTTCAAAGCTAAGTCTGGTTTTAAAAAAGATGGTAGTTTGACAGATATACTCAGCTTTGTTAATTTCCTTTTTCCACAACCTTCACCTCATTCGTTGCTTAAAACTTTCACATTTTCTTCTGACTCTACCTTCAAGACACTCCTACAGCCATGGACTAAATTAAAAGGAACTATCCTCTTAAATACCTCTTCTTCATCCCCCTTACCATAAAAACTGTTATGATGGGGCCACAAACTTTGAAGTTCTACCCAATCGGGGGTAGAAGGCTGAGGGGGTAGACATGTCTTGAGGGGCATCACCTGAAGAGTCAGGCAGGGCAGCATGAGCTTCCAGAGGCCCAGGGTTAAGAATGTTATGCCAAGGAGCCCGAGTGTATGTGCAAGCTCATCCGGTCCCAGGACCTCACATCGCGCCTTTAGGCTACACGTTCTCCCCAGCTTCTCTCCTCAGAACAGGACTTCATCTCCATTTGTCTGCTGAGCATCTCACACTGGTTTTCATTGTATATTGAATGTCCTGAAGAACCACAAACTCTAATTCCTCTACTCTCTCCCCAAAGCTCACCACCCAGCACCTTTTGGTTAATGCTTCCCTTCCTTTCCTGTTATCCATGAAATACCTAGAAAAAGACATTGTATTTCCTTTCACTCTGTAAGATAATCTCCAAATCAACTATGTTTAAACTATGCCCTCCTTTCATATTTCAATGAGACTAATTTCCTGAATCATCATTATTTCCCTGCATATTATAATAGCCTAACTGTCCCAGTTTCTTCAGTCTTTCTGTTTTATGATTCATTTTCCAAATTTCCATTAGAATTTTCAAAATATTTATGAAAAGACAAATATAAACATTTAAACTAGTATAAATATGTATATAGAGAAAAAATTGTGATCAAATTTGTTTTAGGAAGATGTCTCCTATCATAATTTTGTTTAATGATCACCAATAGTTTCGTGATATGTGCAGGATCAGGTCTAAGCAAGATCTTCAGACCGAATCCACAAAGGGAAAGACCTTGTCCATCCTACATTTCTAGCCTTTTCAGTCCATGTGAATGCGCCCTCCTGGAGTTGTGGTTCTCAACCTGGGTTGTCATAGTGCGTGGCCCTGACCATGCCAGAATCTACACTGCTAACTCCCCACACTGGTGGGAAAACGGATAATAGACACTGACGATGCGGGAGAAAGCACTGAGTGTGACGGTACACTCACGGAGGAGGGCTGGGAGGCTGCTCAGTTGGGGGTGGGGAGGACATACCTGTGTCTTGCACCAGAGAGTGTTTATCTCCCTCATCATTATACACCTAGTGCCTAGCACAGTGCCGGGCATAGTGACATATAGGTTTGTACCAATCTTCTGTCCACAGCAAGTCAAAGTGACACCCACATGGCCACATCCCAGCTGAAGAAAGATCATAGAGCTGCCCTCTCAGGCACCTGGAAACTTGGCTATCCCCTTTCTCTGTGGTTTCTAAAGATCCACACATCACTGTGGTAGAGTTAAACCCATCCTGGACTACCCCCTCCCCCTTTTATTTATCTTTCTGCCACGCTCCTTGCTTTTGATACTTCCTCATGGTCCTATGTTTACTAAATAATAGTAAGGATGAGAAAATAGTGTATGTCTTTTATACATATACTTTACACATAATACTTTACTTAATCTTCTAGCCCTGTGGGGTATTTTTCCATTTTCTAATGAGGAAATTGGGGCTCAGAGGGGCTAAGTGACTTTTCCAAGGTCGTGAAGCTAGGTAGGGAAGCCAGGATTTAAATCCAAGTGGCCCTAAAGACAAAGGCTATTCACTTAATTGCTTCATATGAAGAAAGAGCAATTCTGACTCTTGGCACTTTGTGGTCATCGGATCCTTCGTCCACAGGATAATTTAAACACCAGTTTTTTGGTCCCCTCTCTCCAACCCCATTTTCCTTTAAAACAGATGCAGAGGTTGAAAGGGGAATGAGGCCACCCACTAAGAGGAGGAGTCTTCAGACCAATCCAGCCAGGCCTTTCTGCTTCCCATCACTCCCAGTTTTTCCAACCTTTCTACACAAACTGTGGCTCCTCCTCTGGATGCAGTGCCGGAGTTATATTCCATATCCCATTGCCCCCAAGATCCAAGAATGCAGCACTGCACAGTACAAGGGAGGCTGTATCCTCTTCCTCCTGCTCCAATGCTACAGGGGTGACAAAGGAGTTCACCAAAAAGCTGTGTCCTTGTCATGTAAAAAAGTTCTGACCTCACAGAGGTCACATACAATAATTCTGACCTCACAGAGTAGCTGTGAACGTGAGAAAGACTATAAACTATTTATTAAAATATAATGATAACCAGACACCACCTTAGGACTTCACAGCCAGTATCTCTTGAAGTATCCCTCCTTTTGGAGTCTGTATGTGGCATCATCCCTTTTCCACAGATGAGGATACAGAATCTGAGAGGGGAGCAAACCTGCCAATGACCAGCTTAAGAGGAAGAGGAAGAGACTGCTTCAAACACATTTCATTTGACTCCAAAGCTCATACATCTGTATGTTCCTCAGCTTTCTTATCCCTAAAACCTTTCAAAACTAATATTTGTCTCTTGAGATTGTCATAATGATTAAATGAGAATATGTGTGAAGCACTTAAATGGTGCCTAGCACATAATAAGCATTAAAAAAAAAACTATATTGGCTACTATTTATTGACTACCTTATGAGGTGGGTACAATTATTCTCATTTTGTGTATGGGGAAACTGAGGCACCAAGTGGTTGGATGACATGCCTAAGGTCATGAAGTTAGAAATTGAATGGGCCAGGGCACAAATCCAGGCAGCTTGATTTCAGAGCCCACCTTCTTAAGCACTGTGTTCTGCTGCTTCTCTCTGTTAGCTATGATATGTATTAACACTGTTAATTCCGATAATATTCATCCCCAAAGAAGATAAAATAGGGTTTGATACTTGTGGGATCTCCTCATATACCACCTCTGCCCCCTCCCTGACCACTTATATACAAACTTACTTCAAAAAGTGTGTGGAAACATAGAATTAAAAGATAATACAAACCTTTTCATGAACTTCTTTTTTTTTTTTTTTTTAAGATGACCAGTAAGGGGATCTTAACCCTTGACTTGGTGTTGTCAGCACCACGCTCAGCCAGTGAGCGAACCGGCCATCCCTATGTGGGATCCGAACCCGGGGCCTTGGTGTTATCAGCACCGCACTCTCCCGAGTGAGCCACGGGCCGGCCCTTCATGAACTTTTTGAAGTACATCAGTCCTTGATGGTCCCCACAGAAAGGTCCTGAGATGGTAAGGGGTTCATGTGTTTATTCACCATGCATGTGTTTCCTACTGTGTGAATTTAATTATACGCTCATGGCTAAGGAAGAATTTTCTTCTCAAAGCCATAAACTCCTGAGGGAGCAACAGAAAAACCTGATAAAATAATATGTGGAAAGGAAAAAAAAGAAAAAGATGGAGATAGGAAGATGGAGAGAGATAGATGACAGACAATGGATAGACGGATAGATAGATGGGATCAATGCACAGCAGACCCACCTGACGAGGTGAAAAAAAATTAACTACAGTGTCTGGTACTCTACCATCTTACTCATCTAGGTCCCAGAAGGCTATGAACAGTACAAAGATTGCTTTTTTCTCTGATAGGGAAGTCTATCCCCAAAAGCCAAGCCATGAGTCACTGAAAGGAGACCACCCAGCTCAGAGAAGGTTGGAGACTCTCCTCCCACAGGAAATTTTCTGTGGCAACCAGGCATCAGTCTCCAGCCCTCAAGGGAATGTGAGACTTTGAGACCCTGGCTTTGCTGGCTGAGTCCTGGGGCTGAAGAAGCCTCACGCCCGAAGCCAAAGGGAAGTTCCAGAAAAACAGGCCCTAGAACTGCAGCCCTGGCCAGGCAAAGACCGTCAGGAACCGGGAACTCAAGTTTTCCCCAAGCCCATGATGCTCTTGTTTTTTAGCCAAAATTAGGTCTAATAATGCTCTGCTCAGAAACAAGCTTAGCATAAAGCTGCCCAGGCCAGGCACCTGTAACTGGGAAGCCACAAACCGTCCTCGGGGTCCCCAGCTCCTGGAAACAACTCAGACCCCCTCCATGCCTTGCTGCTGCTTTCTAGCTGTTTGAAGCTTTTATTATGTTGTAGGGAAGAATGGAGGATACGTGGGGAGGTGTGCTGTTCTCCACACCTCCTTCACCCCACACCACTTAAAAACTGACACCAGAGACCACTCAGAGGCTGCCATTGACTATTAACAGGACTTAGATCCTGAGAGCTATTGATGAAATTGCAGTGAGATCTGATTAAAGAAATAAACTTGAAGTTTCTTAGAAGGTTTTAGTTTTTTATAGATATGGGATCCATATAGAAAAAAACAATAAATCTAATCCTATCAGACTTTTTTTGTTCTATTCTTTAATCTCTTTAAATATTTTTAAAATAGTAGATCCCCTTCAAATCTGACCATGTAAGTGTTGCCTCATTTTGAAAGTTAGCAACCAAAATCCTTGATTAGATTTAACTGGTAAAGCCAGGGTCTGGAATGTTTTGGGGGTATCTCTAGCATGGAAAGATATTAAATTTTAAATGATAGATAAAGAAAGGAAAGAAGGAAAGAGAAAGAAAAACAAAGAATCAATCTGGTGCAGAAGTCTCTTTTGTGTAAATCACTGGAAGCTGTGAATATTTTGTAACCTGGACTCCTGTGATCTTCCCTCTAGGATTAACAAAGGGAAAATTGGATTTCCCTCTAGGATTAATTGGAGGGAAACTGGCCAGGACTTTCAGGTGAGTTGAGGTAAGATTAAACTAATAACACTTTGTTCACAAGGCAATCTGCTAAGGGTGCCTGAGCTATCTGCAAATGTGATCTCTCTTTTAACTTCCTTGAGAGTCTTTAATAGCTTGAATAATGTTTGTTCTATTAAAGGCATGCATCTCATATTGGTATGCCAGAGGTTGGGACAAGTTGGCATATTACATGTACTTTTACCATAGGTAGGCAGCACAGGGTTAGAAGTATTTGTTCTAGATCCAGACTGTCTGGGTTTAAATGCTGGCTTTACTACTTCTTAGCTGTAAGACTGCAGCAAATTTCTTAACCCCTTTATGTTCTAAATGTTCTCACCTGTAAAAGGAAAATTAAGAGTATTTCTGTCATTGAGTTGTGTGAGGTTAAATGAGCTCAAGAAATCATAAGCCCTTAGTAAGTGGGAACTGAGACCAACTGTTACACAGCTGATAGCCTTCTCAACTTGAGTTAGCTCAGAGTGAGGTGGAGAGTGACTCCTCTCTGCCCCTGCTCGAACTTGTCAGAAAATGCCATCTAGGGTGAGGTTTAGTCAAGCAACTAGCACCCAGACTGAGGCAGATCCAGACCCTAGGCCTGTCTTCTCCATAATCAGAAGTCCCACAATTGAATAGAGTAGGACACCTATCAGATTCAGCCTGTGCTAGAAGCAGCCACTACAGATGAGTCTAGAGAAACATCCGTTTTTTTTTTTCTTCCAGATTTGACCAGTTGGTTGAGGATTGAAGAGGAATGGTGTTCGCTCTCTTCATGAGGTGACCATGTTCCTTGGCCTAGATCATCAAGAACAGCCAAGCTCAAAAAGGGCAAGGATGTGATAAGTGCTCATCACAGGCACCCACCCAAGCCCATTGTGTTATAAAAGGGAGAATCGCGAAGGCCTTAAGGTAACTCTCACTTTTCAGGTTATGGAAATACCTGGAGGTATCTGTTTACAGAATACCTGCCCTAAATAGATACTGTTCAATGCTGCTCAGAGGCAGAAACGCTGAGGTAGGATAGGTCATAGGTCGGTGGTGCAATGCTTCGGTGCTCAGTCTCCTCAGCCCAGACCCAGCTTTGACACCCTGGTCCCTGCACTCACCATAGCTCCAGAGCTTATGTCTCCTCTCAGCTCTTCCTCTGTTTGTGAAAATCATTTCTTTCTGTGTCAGTGGAGCCCAGTACTTTATAATCCTCCTGGTGGAAGCAGGAAAATAACAGGTCTGCTGGGATCCAGGTGCAAATCCAAGAGTTTTCCATAGTTGACCTTCCTGAACCTCCTGAGGTTTGGCCAAGCAGCTCTGGGATTCAAATGGCAGCATCAGGCAGCGCATCCTTATGATTGAGCACTTGATGATTTTTCTTAAGGGGCACCAGGAGGATACTAAGACATCCCATACTGAGCACTTGCTCTTCCCAAAGAGCCAGCCCTTTGAATTTCCTGTAACAGATGGAGGCAGGTGGGGGGCAAGAGAATGTTTAGAGATTGGGACACACCCTGTCCTGGGGCAACAGAGGCCATGAGGAATTTCCACTTCTAGAAAGAATAAGAGCAGTTTCTTTCTAAATTCTGCCAAAGAGATGTCAGGCAGTGTAGCCAAGGAGATGTGCGTGAGTGTTTTAGACATGAGAGCATGTTAGAGAGGAGAAAAAGAGGTTCTCTGTCTAACTTAATGCCTGTACCTAGGAGCGAGGGTGGCTGAAAATAAAGCTACACAATGAAGCAATCTCTCTCTCCCGGTGATACCCTCAGAGATCATCCGTCAAGCATGATGTAGTGGAAAGCTATGATCTATTTCTGGATCTGTCACTTATCAACTGTGTGATAATGAGCAGATCACTTTACCTCCTTGACCCTCATTGTTTATTTGTAAACTGGAGATAATGCTTGCTTCATGGGATCCTTGTTAGAAGTATGTTAGAATACATAAAAGACGCTCAGTAAAAGGCTTGCAAGCTCCACGCATACTCCCTTTCCTTTCCAATAGCAAATTGAGAACTGGTTTTGGTAACCTGCCTGGACTCCTCTACATCCATCGCATTACATTAACCTTCCCCCACACTCATGGTCAGAGTTTGTTTCTTTTTTGCTTTTTGTTTATTTTTTTTTTTTAATTTTTATTTTAGAATAATTTTAGATTTACAGAAAAGTTCCAGAGACAGTACAGAGTTTCTGTTTATCTTTCACCCATTTTCCTTGATGTTAGCATTTGACATAACCATAGCACATTAGTCAAAACCTAAGGGACTAATATGGGTACATTACTATTAACTAAAGTCCAGACTTTATTTGGATTTCACCAGTTTTTCCATTAATGTCTTTTTTCTGTTCCAGGATCCAATCCAGGGTACCACATAGCATTTAGTCATTATATCTCCTTAGTCTCCTCAGGTCTGTGACAGTATCTCAGTCTTTCCTTGGTTTTCATGACCTTAAGAGTCTTGAAGGACACTGGCCAGATATTTTGTAGAAGGTTAGAGCTTTTAATTCATTAAGGAGATTTTTTTTTTTA
>NW_007731208.1:149252-152189 GCF_000696425.1 Galeopterus variegatus
AACCGGCCATCCCTATATGGAATCCGAACCCGTGGCCTTGGTGTTATCAGCACCGCACTCTTCCGAGTGAGCCATGGGCTGGCCCAGGAGATAATTTTTAAAGGATTTGTATCTGTGTTTTGTTGAAATACTTCTCTCTCTCAAATATTTTCTTTAACATCTCAAGAGCCTCATTCTAGGATCCTTTCTCTGCCTTAACACTAATAAATATGGCCAAGGCCAAGTTGTCTCTGAAATATGGGATAGGAGAAAAAGTGATAAATGGAAACAGGCAGATGAAAAATAAGACTGATTCTATCTGCTCACAGAGAGATCGCTCCCATTCTACTCATTCTAAAACCTACGTTGTCCAATAGTCTTTTTAATGGTTCAAAAATTGAGGTTCCTTTATGTACTGTGCTTTACTTAGAGATTAAGTAGGCACCAATCCTACCCTCAAGGAGCTTATGGACATAAAAGACAGTAAAGTGTATGTAAAAACTGAACTGCTACATTACTCTCTGATATATGAGAGAAATAAGAAATGCTTTATGTAAAAATCTAGTCTTTATATAAGGATATTTGAGTTGAGACTTTGAGGATGTAATGATCTTAAATACATAGAAATAAAAGTTTTGCCAGCATTATAGTTAAGATCATTGGATGTGGGGAATCAGACAGAACTTAGCTAAACTCCTTATTAGCCAAGTGGCCCTAGGACAGGTACCTAGCCTCTAAAAGTAATAGTTTTGACTCCATAAAACTGAGGTGATAACACTATCTGGAGAGGTTTAAATGAGATAATACGTACAATAAAATACTGACTGGATGGAGTGGTGACTAAGAGAATAAAAGAGAGATTCAACAGAATCTATGACGTTGCTCAGGATTTGTGTCTATACAGATCGCCGTGAAAGACGGTGGTGAAAGAGAATCTTCCGAATGGATGGAGCTTCAAGCAAGTGGTTGTCCACTTTGCCCAGAAGATAATGAATTTATGCATATGATTATATACAAACTGCCAATTTTATTGTGTTTAACAGGTTGGCCTTTGGGTTGGAGCCTAAAAACAATAAGATTAAAAGACTGGTGACAAAGTGTTATGAGTAGAAGTATGTCTTCAACACCTAGGAAAGAAAACAGAGTGTAAAAATATTTTTGTCCATGTGAATACCCACCTAGGGCATCCAATGCAGAGAAGACACTCAGTGATCAGGTAGATAAGATGGCTCATCTGTGGATGCTGATCAGCCTCTGTCCCAGCCACTTGTTTCTTGTTCAGTGGGCTCATGTACAAGTGTCCATATCAGTAGTGGTAAACAGATAAGCCTTAGTGAGTGGAAATCCATGTTGTTGAGCTAAGGCAGAGCCTCTATCCCTGTTGCTATGAGCACTTGTACCTAAAAGGCCACCTCTGAGCATGCTTTTTAACTATGCCTAGGAGTGTCTAAACAGTCTCCTAGTGGCATGTTAGTTACATTGAACCAACAGCAATATGTCCTCACACGATAGGTAATATTTGCTGAGACAGACTTGTTTTCCCTTCTATTCTGCCAGCACCACCATTTTTAGACTTACATCATCAGCATATCTGAACAACATCACTTGCGACGAAGGAACTGATTCTACAGTCAAGGAATTCTGGGGTTGCCCGATGGATTTCACTGGTCTTACATGTATCCCATCAGCCAGAAGCAGCTGGCCAATAGAACTCTGGTATGGTCTGATGAAGGCTCAGATATAACACCAGTTTGGAAACCCTGCCTGCTATGGTCTGAATGTTTGTGTCCCCCAAATTTTCATATATAGAAATCTAACCCTCATGGCAATGGTATTGAGCTGGGGACTTTACGAGGTGAATGGGATTAGTGCCCTAATAAAAGAGACTTAAGGGAACCCCTTTGCCCTTCTGCCATGTGAGAACACAGTGAGGAGGTGCCATTGCTGAAGAAAAGAGCAAGTTCTCACCAGACATCAGATCTGCTGTCATGCTGATCTCCACATGCTTAAAATCAGCAACCAATATATGATGACATTTTTTTCGTACCTATTATAAACACTCTCTTTAGAGAATCAAGGGGGGAGGGTGGATATAACCTTCTTTACTTTCAAACTAATAATTCATTTGCAGAACATTTTCTTTCCATTCCCCAACATAGTGCTCACACAGTTTGGAAATCCTAGAGAAGAAGGGAGAAGCCCTTCCACTAGGGGAAGCAAATTTGGTTCTGATAAACTGGAATTTGTAACTACCCCTTGGCTATTTGGGGGTTTCTTTTTTTTTTTTTAAGATGACCAGTAAGGGTATCTTAACCCCTAACTTGGTGTTGTTAGCACCACGCTCACCCGGTGAGCTAACCAGCCATCCCTATGTGGGATCCGAATCCATGACCTTGGTGTTATCACCACCACACTCTCCCAAGGGAGCCAAAGGCCGGCCCTATTTGGGGTTTCTTAAGACACTAAAGAAACAGGTAGAGAACAGAGTTCCCATATTGGCTGGAATGACTTACCCTATTACCAAGGAGAACTTAGGTTGCTTGTACATAATGGAAGAAACTAAGACTATGCCTAAAACCCAATGTATACACTAGAGAGATTCTTCATTCTTATTGTCCAATAACAGTGGCCAATGTGTTAGGCAGAAAACTTAAGGACACTGATCCTTCAGGAATAAAGATTTGGGTCGCCTCACTGAGAAAAGAATATTGAAGTACTAAAGTATAATCAGTGAGTGAAAGGAATTTGGAATGAGTGGCAACTTTGGTCTTATAGTCAATTACCAAGGTGAGAACCGTAGCAGCTATGCATGTTATATTGATTGATCTGTGTGCATTTTATTACACATACACCAAAACAACCTGTATTGTATGTATTAGTATCTCTGTTTAACAGAAGAGTCACTTATAGCGATGGGCACCTAGCTAGAAAATAGCAGAGTCAGCACTGAATCCATGT
>NW_007731208.1:152741-166779 GCF_000696425.1 Galeopterus variegatus
GAGTCACTTATAGCGATGGGCACCTAGCTAGAAAATAGCAGAGTCAGCACTGAATCCATGTGTGTGCTATTGTGAGACCTATGTTCTTCTCAACCCTTCCAACAATGGCTTACTCAACGCCTGCAGGAAACAACAAAGGCTCTGCAATGATGTGAAGGAGAGTCACTTTCTGAATAGCTGCAAATTCAGATACAAGCCTCCTCTTCCTTTGAGATTTTTACTCTGTTCCCACTCTACTTTCTAGGGCTGTTTATGTTCCTGGAATCAGATCTGAGTACAGTAGCACAATGTGGACATAAGATGTCCCCTGATAGCCTTTCACTAAGCAAAAATTCTCTTAAAAACAGAAGTGGAAATATCAAAGCATGAAGTGTTTTTAGGTTTCTTAAATCTATAATACATAAAGAAAAGTTCAACTGATGTTTTTACCCTAAGTTATAAGGAACAGGAAAAAAAAAAAAAAAACAGGATGTCTGAGTTGGAAGGAATTGAAAATTCTTCTAGCCTCATATCTCTTCCCTTTTTCTCTTCTGCAGCTTATGACCACAGCCCTACTACCCGTCCCGCAGTTTCTGCTTGAACTGACAGGACAGTCTGTTATCTCTGGGCTGTTTAAAATGAGGGTCTTCCCTGAACCTTTAGGTCTCATGCACCTGTGCTCACCACATCACCTTAAGCAAGTTTCTTCACTCCAGTCAGCTTCAGGGTCTTCCCCTGCAATATGAGTATAAATCACCAAATTGTTGTGTGGCGGCTTAAGTAATATAACCTGACATAGCAGCATTATTCACAATAGCTAAAAGATGGGAGAAACCCAATTATTGATCGACAGATAAATGGATAAACAAAATGTATATACATGCAATGAAACATTATTCAGTCTTAAAAAGGAAAGAAATTCTGACACATGATACAATATGGATGAACCTGGAGAACATTACACTAAATGAAATAAACCAGTCATTAAAAGACAGATACTTCACGATCCCATTTACACGAGGCAACTAGAGTAGTCAAATTTATCGAGACAGAAAATAAAATGGTGGTTTCCAGGGACTGAGGGGAGGGGGAAATGGGGAGTTGTTTAATGAGTACAGAGTTTCGGTTTGGGATGATGCAAAAGTTCTGGAGATGGGTAGTGGTGACGGTTGCACACAATGTGAGTGTACTTAATGCCACTATGCACTTAAAAACGGTGAAGATAGTAACTTTTATGTTCTGTCTGTCTTATCACAATTAATAATAATAATATGCCCTGAAAATATCTCTAGCTCTGTGACAAGACAGATGATGCTCAATAAATGTCAATTCCCTTCTCAACACTCACTGGTGTGATATCTGCCTTGAGGTCATGTGGAATAAGTATCTCATCCCCAGGTGTTAGAAGAATATCAGTCCTCACGTGAAAAGGAATTCGTTTCTGGAAGCAGGAAGCAGATGGTGGGAGGGAGAGCGCCGGGCACTCGTGTCTGCATCCGGACCTCCTCAAGAGCAGCTTCCAGACGCACACACAGCACCTAGGTGTGCGGCAATGACCAGCGTCAAACAAGCAGCGCCGACTCCTCCGTCTTGTCGCTAAGGGAGCGCGCCCCCAGGACCGCCTGCAGCCCAGCTTCCACTCCGGCCCGGCCTCCTAGAATCCCGAAGAGGTATAAAAAGCCTCCGAAGCCTCCCCCAGCCGACTCCGCCTCCCTCCTCCTCCGCGGCCCCGCCCCTTCGACTCTCCGCTGCTCCTCAAACAAGCAGCGCCGACTCCTCCGTCTTGTCGCTAAGGGAGCGCGCCCCCAGGACCGCCTGCCGCCGAGCTTCCACTCCGGCCCGGCCTCCTAGAATCCCGAAGAGGTATAAAAAGCCTCCGAAGCCTCCCCCAGCCGACTCCGCCTCCCTACTCCTCCGCGGCCCCGCCCCTTCGACTCTCCGCTGCTCCTCCCGCTGCTCCTCCCGCTGCTCCTCCCACCCTCCTCTTCTCTCACACTTGCCTCTTAGAGGAAACTGAAAGTGAAATAGACAGCCGCTGACCGCGCTGGGTCCCCTGATAAGGTGAGTGAGCCCCGCTAAACCAAGGTTCCCCTGCCCTCCCTAGGGGACCTGTCTCCCCTCCCCAGATTTAAAGAGCCCCTTCCAGCCAGTCACCAGCCCTAGAGCCTTCGGTCCCGCTTGCCCCTTCTCCGCAGCAGGGCTTGCTCAGTCCCAAGCCCAGTAGTTCTTCCTGCGCTGGCCTTTCTACCTAGGAGAAGGGTGCGCTGGGAAGGTGACAGTCACCGGGAAGGGGCTCGGGCTGCCCTGATGCTGGCGCCGGAGCTGAAACTGTAACCAAGCCCCGAGGGCGGCCCAGGGACCCCGGTGTGGGAGAGGTCTGCAATCCTTGAGACCTTTACTCCTATAAGCCCCCTGTAGAGATGAAGTGGGCAGGCTGTTAAGGATGTTCCACTAGAAATTCATTCGGCTTCAACACTGCTCTATATACTCCAGGGAAAGTGAAAGCAGGAACTAGGTTTGGAGTAGCTCAGAGAAGAGCCTACGGAGTGCTTGCCACACATTCATTTGTGTGTGTATGTGTGTGTGCATACGTATATGCTCATATATGAATATATTTATACTTGTATGTAAGAATATATCATAATAAATATAAATTTTCATATATAAGAGTATCTTTGTATGTATATACACCTGACTTACACCATTATTGTAAAGATTAATGAAGATGTACCCAAAGCATGTAGCATGTTCTCTGGCACATGGAAGGTGCATGGTAGATGGTCACTACTATTATAATTATCTTAGTAACGTGGAGACCTGGTTGAATGAGAACAGCGAAGATGGATGGGAAAAGCCTGGCACTGAGGGTTTAAGCAGAAATGGACATGATGAAAGTAGAATTTACAGCTTTATCTTTGAGGTTCTCGCCAATTTTCCCTGTCATTTTTGTGGACTCAGTTTGTCCTCCTGTCTGGCTGGATCAATGGAGAAGTGCTTGTTATTGAGGTCGATGTTCTTGTCCCTCCAATTTACTTTCCTTCATGTTTTCATTTGCATCACTTGTTTTTCTCATGCAAACCTTCTCATTTCCTCTTTTCCTTTTCTTCTCTCTCCACCAGACCCCCCTAAGGTCTCCACTGTGCTGCTTCACAAGGACATTGCCCTATGGCCTCAGCAATGCCCCTGGCAATGATGTGGGAGGAGGCCACGTGCCCTGTCTGCCTGGATCCCATGGTGGAGCCTGTAAGCATCGAATGCGGCCACAGCTTCTGCCGCGAATGCATCTCTCAGGTCGGGAAGGATGGGGGCAAGAACTGTCCTGTGTGCCGGCACCGTTTTCTGCTCAAGAACCTCCGGCCCAATCGGCAGCTAGCAAACATGGTGGACAACCTTAGACAAATCAGCCAGGAAGCCAAGGATGACACACAGGGGGAGCAGTGTGGGGTGCATGGAGAGAAACTGCACCTGTTCTGTGAGAAAGATGGGAAGGCTCTCTGCTGGGTGTGTGTCCAATCCCGAAAACACCGTGACCACCCTATGATCCCTATTGAGGAGGCTGCTCAGGAGTACCAGGTGAGGCCTTAGCACAGAGACATGAGCGGAAAGAAAGAAAATGGGCCCTGATGAGTGCTTTGCTCCCCAGAGCTGCAGATGGGAGTTGAGGGGTTGTAGTAAGGAGGGGTGTCTCCCTCCTTCTGTGTCTAACATAAGGGGAGAATTGCAGGCTAAACAGAACCTTCACATTTGCCCACTCCTGGGGAATGAGAAAATGCTGCAAGGATCACCTCACCTTACTTCTTGGACAGGTTGGGGATTAAACTGCTATCTTTTTTTTCAGGAGAAGCTCCAAGTGGCATTACAGAAACTGAGAGAAGAGCAGAAGGTGGCTGAGAAGTTGGAAGTGGATGTAGCAACAAATAGAGCAGCCTGGAAGGCAAGATCCATGTCCTGAAGGGGATCTTAGATTGGAAGGCGGGGCAGGGTTGAGAGTGCTGAACTCAAGACAGCCCTAACCATAGCTGTCTGCAGAGTGATAGAATTGCTGTCTCTCACTCTCCAAGAACCTCTAGGTCTCCAGATAGAGGGGAATAAAAAGGATGGAGACTCAAAAGAGAGTTCCCAGTCAGGCACAAAGATCAAGAATCAGAGGAGAAGGTGCTGAGAGGGCCAAGCTATACCCTAAAGCTCCCTGCTCCTCTCAGCTCAGTCTTGGGGGACAACAGCATCAGTACCTTGGTGTCTGGAACAGATGTGTCCCAGAAGAGAAGCCCAACTGCAAGGCCTTTCAGGAAATAAGGGCCATGAAGAACAGACTTATGGGAGCCATCATGGCCTGAGGTATAAAAAACAGTCTGATCACATGGTTGCTTGACATTGCCCAGATCACTGGTCCAAAGTGTAATGGAGAACTGAAGCTTGATCTGCACTCACAGTTTGCCTGTAGAGGTGAGGCATGTCAGGGATTAGAGAGGAGTGGAAGGAGTTCATGTCCAGAGATCCCAGAAAAGGGAGATTTGAGATTGGGATCAGGTGAGTCAAGCTGTGGTGGCAGAAGGGGTCAATCTGTGTCATTGGTAACCTTCCAGTTACTAGCAGGAAAGGACAAGTAAAGGATGTCCCAAAGCTACCCTTTCCCCAGGGCTTAGTAATGGTATTGTGAGCCTGCCTTTGTGAGGTTGTTGGGAGTGGGAACAGATGTTACACTCTCTCAGTAACTCATCGAGACGTGAAGACAAAGGGACACACTTGGGCGATGATGCATTTTGGAAGAGGTTGAGGCAAGTCTCTGATGCCACAGGTTCATGCATCTGTGGTTGTAGGCCATCCACATTCTGACCCCCACACACGAATCTCATTCCTCCCTCAGTCTGAGAAATCACCCCCCTCCCTCCCCAGCAAAATGGTGTGTGTGTGTGTGTGTGTGTGTGTGTGTGTGTGTGTGTGTGTGTTTATTCCTAGTCAGCACCAGAGTTGTGAGTCTCCAGGGAATAGGAATAGGTACCAACACTCCCAGCCACAAAGCCTGGGAGATTTTCATAAAAACTACCTCTCTATTTCCTTCAACACCAAAGAGGAAGGTTGAGGCACACAAATCGAGGATTCATGCAGAGTTTGTGCAGCAGAAAAACTTCCTGGCTGAAGAGGAACAGAGGCAGCTACAGCAGCTGGAGAAGGATGAGAGGGAACAGCTGAGAATCCTGGGGGAGACAGAGGCTGAGCTAGCCCAGCAGAGCCAGGCCCTGCAGGAGCTGATCTCAGAGCTGGAGCGGAGGAGTCGGGGCTCAGCACTGGAGCTGCTGCAGGTAAGACAAAGAGAGAGGCCCCCCTGTGAGACTCGGGGAGTAACTAGAAAAAGCCAGAGCTATCTGGAATATTCTTAACTAAACTGGAATTCGGACCCATGAATGGCTTGCATTCAAGGCAAAGATGGGTACAGATTCAGGAGAGACTATTCCATTCAGCAATTAACAGAAGTGGACATCCCTGGTCAGTGGCTGCTCTAACACTTACCAAGTGTGGAACTTTGAGAAAGTTCCTTAATCTTTCTGAGCACTGGATTTTCATGTTAAGTGGATATTACAATACTACATATCCCAAAGGATTTCTATGAGGATTAAATGAGAAAATCCACTGAGGCTCTTAGATGCGTGTCTAGACATGGGGAGGTTTTAATAAATGTAATATCACTAAAAACATTGAACTGACACAGTAGAGACAGTAGCCCAGTCCCAGCCCTGCCACCAACTCTCTCTGTAACTCTAGGTTAAGTAATTTTCCTTTCCTAGACCTAATTTCTCCACTCATGAAACAAGGAGGGCGTGGACTAAATAACAAAGGTTCCCCAAACTTAAGTCATAAATGTATCTTCTTTACACTTTCTGCCACTTCTGTGAACGACCTAAATGATTTTAACATGTTATTTTTCTTTAAATTGTCTCATTCTTTCCCCTGCATAAATTTAGTTTAGAAGGAAATTTTTCCAAGACAATACTAGCGAAGAATCATGGGCTGATGTGTCACTGATTTTTTCTAATTTATTTCATAACAATAATAATAATAACTGCAAATTCATAAATGGCACATATTACATGCTGGGCATTCAGATGAGTGTTACTATTATCTACATTTTATAGATGAGAAAACTAAGGCACAGAGATGTTAAGAGACTTAGTGAAAGAATTAAAGCTAGATAACTTGACTAAGTTCACCCAAAGAGTAAGAGGTAAAGTAAGTATATAACTTGAAAAAAAATCATTGATGTATGTCCTACTTAGAACCACCTTGCATTATTTTCCCAGTGAGACATATGTTTGCTTTACTTTGGGGACACTGTGGACTGGATGGCCTCAGTAGTCCCTTCTGCACTAACATTCTGCAGTTCTTTCCCCACACCTTTTTACTCTCTCTCAGTCAGATGTAGTCATGAGGTTACTTCTTTCTGATTAGTGCAAAAATCTGATTGTATTGACTTAGCGGGCTCTCAACTGCCTGACATTGAACTGGGCTTTCTAATGCACTTTTGAGTGGGCCTAGGAGCCTGCCAGTTCTCATCCCAAACCTTGCAACAGAATGTTCTCGGGTGATTTGATGTCACCTACAGGAGGGGGCAACACTAACTACAGCATAGCACAGAGCTTTAACTAGCCAACCCTTCTTCCTGAAACGACTCAAACCCACAAATGAGAGAGAGCAGTTTCTGGCCATCCTAACCCGGCCATTCTCTCCCCGCAGCTGTCTCTGGGCTTTGGCCAGGCTGGGATATTTGCCCTCGTCCACACTCCTCCCTCCACTTCGCTACCCTCAAGAATCTGGTCTTTCTCATTTGTTTTCTGAGTCAGAGTCCTTAAATTGATCCTTCCGTAGCTATAGGTCATGCCATGCTGGTTTTCTGGTTACCCCACAAGCAGCCACACATCCTTTATGCTCCAAGCTGGTCCAGAAGAATGGGGCAGAGCAGCGCCCCAGGGACCACAGGGTGGCATCACATCACCCACAGGACTGACAGTGGCAAACCAACAAATCCAGAACTTACTCTCTGTCTCTTTTCTCCTCAGGAAGTGAGAATTGTCCTGGAAAGGTAAGGAGAGGGGGGTGGCAGGAAGCATATATACCCCATGAAAAAGGTTACTGAGTTAGAAATGCATGCACTGAAGTTTTCTCCATCCACCTCTCTATTCTCAAAGACCTAAACCTCTGTAAAATATTTCTGGTCTCAGAAGGCTAATAAAAGAACATTTCTATTGGTGAATCACCCAAAGTAATTGGACTATAACGTCTTCACACAATAAAGCCCTGACAAACAGGGAAATTCTGAGAAGTTCTGAGTCTACATCCTGTCCCCATGCTGCAGAGGCTCATGTAACCAGGAACTCCTGGATAGGAACTAAACATACATTTTTTGCCTCTCACCCCCCACCCTCAGAAACCTGAACTGTTTGTAATTTTCGTGTTGAGTTAAATTATCAGAGTTCTTCACAAAAGAGGTCATGGTGTTAGGGCTTAGGCTAGGAGGTAGGGGTGGGAAATTAGGGGTCTTAAACTCTCTTTCCCCCAGGAGTGAGGCCTGGAACTTGAAGAAGCTGGATATTGTCTCCCCAGACGTGAGGAATGTGTGCCATGTGCCGGGGCTGAAGAAGATGCTGAGGACATGTGGAGGTGAGGCAAGCTCTAGGCGTGTGGGACTGGAGCAGAAGCTCATAAGCATGGTCAGAGAGGGTTTCAGGGTCAGGGAGAATGGAGCATGGAGGAGAGACGGCAGGTCAGAGTAGGTGGGGCAGAGACAGAGGTAGAGAAAGTGGTTCCCTGAAAGGTCAGGGCAAGGGCCAGAGCTGGCTGGGGGTCATTTCCTCACATGGTGAGGCTTAGGGTCACCTCCTCATCCTCCCCCTGGAGTTTATACAAATCCCCCACTATAGGCACACAGACTCGCCACACACAGGCCTGACTATGGTCCTCTTCCTGCAGTACACATCACTCTGGATCCAGACACAGCCAATCCATGGCTCATCCTTTCAGAGGATCGGAGACAAGTGAGGCTTGGAGACACCCAGCAAAAGCTGCCTGTAAATGAAGAGAGATTTGATAATTATCCCATGGTCCTAGGTGTGCAACGCTTCAACTCTGGAAAATTTTACTGGGAGGTAGATGTGACAGGAAAGGAGGCCTGGGACCTGGGGGTTTGTAGAGACTCTGTGCAGAGGAAAGGGCATTTTTCGCTCAGCCCCAAGAGTGGCTTCTGGACAATTTGGATGTGGAACAAACAAAATTATCAGGCTGGCACCTTGCCCCAGACTCCCCTCCACCTTCAGGTACCTCCATGCCAAGTTGGGATCTTCCTGGACTGTGAGGCTGGCACTGTCTCCTTTTACAATGTCACTGACCACGGCTCCCTCATCTATGCCTTCTCTGAATGTGCCTTCACTGAACCTCTGCGGCCCTTCTTCAATCCTGGTTTTGATGACAGAGGAAGAAACGGAGCCCCTCTGACCCTCTGTCCGCTAAAGATGGGATGGTAGGGACCCAATGATTATTCGTGGCTCTCTCTGGACACTGCCACCTCCTCCCTGTCCATACCCTTCTCAGTCACTGACCTTGCCTCTTCTTTCCATGAACTCTGAACTACCTTTGTCTCTGCAGAGGTGTCAGGATCCCAGCAAGCAGGCTTTAGCAGGAAGGTCACTGCAGGTCAACATCGAATGACCTTCAACATCAATATTTGTCCCCTAGATTGCTCTATTAATCCCTCCAGTGGAGCAGACTCCTCAGATTTGACCCAAACTCATCTGGATCAACCAAAAAACATGTTTCTATCTTCTTTATGTGACTTAGGTTTTGTTTCCCCCTTGCCACCTTGAGGCTATTGCCTTTTGTCAGATCTCTATTATATCTTGCATGGTTTGCAAAAAGGCTTTCTAAAATAATTGTGCCTCAATCTGCACCATTCAGTCCTTGTTCCTTAAGCCTGAAGTACTTGACAACTCTGAACATGATTAATATTGTTGTATCTTTAATATTGCACATGTTTTTTCCTGCCTGGACTGCCCTTCCCTCTTGTACATCTGGAATATTTTGTCTTGGACTGTAAGACCCAGGTCAAGAATCTCTTCTGTAACTCCTCATAGCAGCTACTGTGGTGACAGAAGGTCATTTGAGGCTCTGACCACTGCCCGAGAGGACATTACCTCCTCATAACTAGGGAACTCCTGGTTTTGAAAGACAGAGTTCTCCTGGGGCTGGTATAGCTCTCTGGACCTCTGCATCTCTGACCCTCACAGACCTGAGATGGCTTCTGTCCATGTTCTCAGTAGGTTGAGTGGTGACAGCGTCAAAGTACCTGGAGCTCTCTGTACATGGAGGGTCAAGGCTGGGGTGCCCCCTGCTTTCAGTGTTCTTCCCTGCAAATGGCAAACTCCTACTCCCCCTGAAACATCTGATTTTAATATTTCTCTCTGAAATGCCCCTTTCTTGGGCATATTTTTCTGACCTTTTAAGAAGAATAAATGTTGCCTCTACTAAGGAGTAGCAGAGAAGGGGTGCATACGCAGTGGGTGTGACCACACCCCCAGTTGTGGGGGAGGGGTTTTGAGCCTGGAGAAGTGTGTGTCTGTGTCAGCAGGTGAGCCCATGAGAACCAGGAAGAAAAGGCCATTTGTCTTCCAGAAGGTACTGCTGCAGAGGTTAAAGTATCCTGTCAGCCAAGGTGAGAGGAGACTCTGTGGAGGTGAGAAGAGAACACTGCAGCAGAGAGTGATGGTGAAGTGTGGGTTCCATCTCCTTCCGTCTGTAACTAGCCTCCCTCCTCTCAAACTCCTGCCCCCAGCCTCACATCTCCTGCTTGAATGGTTTGGTGTTAGAAAGAAGAGTGTGAAAGGGTGTGAAAAATCCAAACAAAGGAATCATCTAAGTCCCTGGGCTCAGCCGCTAACGAGACCCCTCAAGCATCTGCAGCTCGGGCTGTTCCTCAGGGCCAGGAGGAGGAGGGGCTCAGCCGCTAACGAGACCCCTCAAGCATCTGCAGCTCGGGCTGTTCCTCAGGGCCAGGGGTCTTGGGATGGGAGGACAGAGAGGAGAAGAGCAGGAGCCACCCCAGGGTCAAATTGCATCTCTGGGAAGGGAAGGGCCCAAGCACCTGACAGCCACTGCAGAAATCCAGGAGGGTGGGGGCTGAGCGTGGTCTCGGGTCAGAAGAAAAGGATGGGACATGGGCTCCTTCTAGTGTGTCCCCACACGGGAGTTGTGACAGATTCCTTCTCTTCCTTCTGTTGCCTTCTCTCAAATGCAGAGCATCCTTCTTTGTTTCCACTTCCTCCCTCTGTTCTCTCTGATAGAAGAAACCATTCTTTCTGCCCTCACCCCTTCCCTTTCCTTCCAGATTCAAATCCCTCAGCCCTGGATGGTTCTGCCTCATCCCACCTACCTCTGAACTGCTCCCCAGTCAGTGGGTTCTATGGTTGCTCTCTGCCTCCCTCCTCACCCCTGTGCCCACAGACTTCTCAACCCACTTTGTTCTTGGCCCCACTTTTGACCAAGATCTGAGATGGCTGCTGGTAGATTCTGTCAAGGTCCCCCCATGGGATAAAGGGCAGAGCCTGGAAGCCTGTGAAGCTGGTCTCCCTGGATCTCCTACAGGAATTGTCCAACCTGGTGAGGGACTGCAGGTGGGGAGGGTTAAGGTACAGATGGGGATGGAAGTAGTTAGTGTCTTCCCAGGGGATTGTGAGTCCCTGCAGCATGTGACCCTGGGTGCTTCTTGGTAGATGAAATTTCCTCCCTACTGCAGTTCCTAAAAGCCATGGATTGGGGCTGGAGCTCTCCCCAATCATATCCTGATCATTATAGAGTGGGAGCATAATGGGGCATTTCAGATACTGCAGACCTGTCAGTGTGAGGCACACCTGTCCAAAGAGACAGAATGTGGCCACATCCTCTCTAAGCTTCCATCTGATTCTGCCTTGGGAACTATTTCAGTAGAGAGAAGTGTCCAGTACCTGTTCAGTGTCAGTCCGTCAGTCCCTGGATCTGAAAAGCCCACAGCCCTCCCCAGGCCTCTGTGTCTGTAGGGAAAGCCCCAGCAACAGGGAGCAGCAGCCACATGAAGAGCCAGTTCCACCCTGTGGAGAGAAAGGATCCTAAGTCCCGTGGTCATGTTGTCTGAGAAGGGGGTGGATGCTACAGCTTGACCTTGCATCCCCTGTGCCTAGCACAGCGCAGGGGCAGAGCAGGTTCTCAGGAAATAGTTGTTGGAATGTGTACTGGAGTCCAGCTGAAAATCTTACTTGGGCTGATGATGGGAGAGGTTCATACTTCAGTCTGTGTAAGACCAAATGTTTACACTGACTGCACTTTCAGGAGAAGTGACTGATAGAGCAGTCTGGTCAAAAAACATTTCCCACTGCATTTACAAGGTGTGGTGATCTTCCTTTCCTTCCCTACTTTTGGACTCTGAAAGCCTTCAATGTTCTTTGGAAATTCAAGAGGAGATAGGATCTCCAAGAGGGAACCCCAATAGAGCCATACTGGTTTTCTTGATGATATAGCATATGTTCGGCTTTTTACATTTTCTTATTGACATAAACGTGTGTTCAGAAAAGTGCACATAATGTGCAAATCGATTATTCTTTTTGTAACAAATTCAAGACACTCCTGTAATAGAATCTATATCCAGAACCACAACATTACCAGCACCCCAGCAGATCCAATTCAAGTCACAACCCACAAAGGTAATCACTATCCTCACATATACAGCATAGATTTATTTTGATTTTTTGAAACCTATATAAATGGAATTATATAGAACCTATTATTTTATGCCTAGCTTCATTTTTCCTTCATAATGTTCATAACTCAATATTATGTTTGTAAGATTCATCCTTATTATTTCTTATAATTGCAATTCATTTATTCTCATCGCTATTTCATATTTCATCATTTGAATGTACTACAATTTACTTATCCATTCTATTGTTAATGACATTTAGGTCATTTCCAGCTATTGAGGCTATTAAAAATATAAATAATATATTTGTTTTATAAATATATATACATATTTATGAAAATAATATAAAATATAGAGCTATCTCTTACACCATCTTTAAGATCATGGTGAACATTGTCAGTCAGAGCTTCTGCAAAATCTTACAAAATGTGTTTCCACTAAATCAACACTACCCAACAGTCTGGACCGCACATATGTACTGTATAGAATATCCTTGTATATCTTTTGGCGTATGTGTGTGTGTATACTCTACATGTACACATTGAGGGATAGATATCTAGAAGTATAATTGTTTTGGTCTATTATGCTTTTGAATGAGTTTTCATTTTAGGTGAAACATGAAAGAAGTAACTGTATTTTAATCCAGACTCTATGGAAGATCATACTGGTACTTGATCCTTCATCTTCTCCTTCTCACGCACAGGTTTTCACTCAACACCCCCCATACCTGCCACATCATAGTCACCAGCTTCTCTCTTGCATCACTAAAGGTGAAGCAAAGGTCATCCTCATTCTTTCCAAAGCGATCACAATGACAGGGAACTAGAAGCAGTAGAGAGGGAGTCTAGAGAAACTTGCTACTACCTTAACTTTGTTGCATTTATTTTTTAATATATAAGTAGAGAAAAAGCTGGTATTTGCGACTACCATGGTGTTTAGTTCTTTGCTAGAGACTCATCTGGATTTAGCAGATGATTAGTAAAAATCTATGGAGGAAACTGGGGAGACACCTTGCCTGAGGTCATGAACACAAGGGAGTAAAGAAGTTCTTAAAGAAGTTTGGCTCAGAATGGATTAAAGACAACTATAAGACATGAAACCATAAGACTTCTAAAAGAAAACATAGGAAAACTTTGGCATTGGTCTTGGCCATGATTTTTTATATATGATACCAAAAGGCACAAGCAACAAAAGCAAAAATAAATGAGTGGGACTACATTAAACTAAAAAGCTTCTGCACTGCAAAGAAAACAATCAACAAAATGAAAAGACAACCTACAGAATGGGAGAGAATATTTGCAAACCATATATCTGATAAGGGGTTAATATTTAAAATATATAAGGAACTCATAGAACTCAATAGCACAAAAACAAATAACTGGATTTAGAAATGGACAAATGACCTAAATAGACTTTTTTCCAAAGAAGACATACAAATGGCCAACAGGTCCATTAAAAGGTGTTTGACATCACTATTAATCAGAGAAATGCAAATCAAAACCACAATGAGATACCACCTCACACCTATTGGAATGACTATCATCAAAAGGATGAAAGAAAGGGAGAAAAGGGAACCCTTATACACTCTTGGTAGAATGTAAACTGGTACAGCCACTATGGAATACAGTATAAAGGTTTCTCAAAAAATTAAAAATAGAATTACATATAATCCAGCAGTCCCACTTCTGGGTATATATTCAAAATCAGGATATCAAAGAGGTATCTGCATTTCCATGTTCATTGCAACACTATTCACAATAGCCAAAACACAGAAACAACCTGAGTATCTGTAGAATGAATGGCCGAAAGAAATGTTTTGGAATATTATGCAGGCATAAAAAAGAAAGGAATCCTGCCATTTACAACAGCATGGATAACCCTCAAGGGCATTATGCTAAGGGAAATAAGTCAGTCAAGAGAAAGACAAATCACTGTGATCTCACTTATATGTGTAATCCAAAAAAGTCAAACTCATAGAAAGAGAGTAGAATGGTGGCTGCCAGGACATAGGGGTGGGGAAAGTGAGGAAATGTTGGTCAAAGGGTGCAAACTTTCAGTTATAAGATGGATAAGGTCTGGAAATTTAATGGACAGTATGATTACTATAGTTAACAATACTGTACTCATACTGGACACTTGAAATTTGCTGAGAGTAGATCTTAAATGTTCTCACCACACCAAGAAAGAAGGCAACAATGTGAGGTAATGGAAGTGTCCACTAACTCGATTGTGGTCATCATTGTATAATATACAAGGGTACTTCAAAAAGTTTGTGGAAAAGTGGAATTAAAAGATAATAGAGAGGAGTTCTAAGATGGTGATGGGTCTGGAGCGGCCGTGACA
>NW_007731209.1:0-322 GCF_000696425.1 Galeopterus variegatus
ATAATGGTGGTATTATTTGTTGTAGTAGTAGTGGTACTGGTATTAGTGGCATTAATAATAGCAGCAGCAGCAGTAGTAATAAGGGTGGTGGTGTTATCAAAGGGTGGTGTTGTTATTATTACTAGTCATAGCGACTGCAGCAGTAGTAATAAGGGTGGTGTTGTTATTATTACTAGTCATAGCGACTGCAGCAGCAGTAGTAATAAGGGTGGTGTTATTATTACTAGTCATAGCAGCAGCAGCAGCAGGATTAAGGGTGGTGTTATTATTACTAGTCATAGCAGCAGCAGCAGTAGTAATAACGGTGGTGTTGTAGTAATAA
>NW_007731209.1:1251-1476 GCF_000696425.1 Galeopterus variegatus
AGTCATAGCGGCAGCAGCAGTAGTAATAAAGGTGGTGTTATTATTACTAGTCATAGCAGCAACAGCAGTAGTAATAAGGGTGGTGTTGTTATTATTACTAGTCATAGTGGCCGCAGCAGCAGTAATAAGGGTGGTGGTGTTATTATTACTAGTCATAGCGGCAGCAGCAGTAGTAATAAAGGTGGTGGTGTTATTATTACTAGTCATAGCGGCAGCAGCAGCAGG
>NW_007731209.1:4704-16687 GCF_000696425.1 Galeopterus variegatus
GTAGTAATAAGGGTGGTGGTGTTATTATTACTAGTCATAGCAGCAGCAGCAGTAGTAATAAAGGTGGTGTTGTTATTATTACTAGTCATAGCAGCAGCAGCAGTAGTGGAAGTGCTGTCTCTCCATCCCCAGCTTGTACTATGGGGCCTGGCCAGAAGGAGCCCCTTGGCCGCAGCAGCAGCAGTGGAAGTGCTGTCTCTCCATCCCCAGCTTGTACTATGGGGCCTGGCCAGAAGGAGCCCCTGTGAGCGCTGGTGCAAGGGCGTGCGGGTGGGTGTAAGAATGGCAGCAAGGTGCTGATGAGCTTGCCCCACCTCTCTCTCTTCTGGGTGTGTGACCCTCGCCCACCTCCCCCAGGCGCTCCCTCCCCCACCCAGTGCTCACTGCACAAGAGCATCCTGTGCATATTGGTGACGGTGACGCTGAATCACTTCCTCTGCCCTGAGGGTGCTTTTTTGCTTAGGGATCCCTGGACAAGCCCACCCAGTGCTCACTGCACAAGAGCATCCTGTGCATATTGGTGATGGTGACGCTGAATCACTTCCTCTGCCCTGAGGGTGCTTTTTTGCTTAGGGATCCCTGGACAAGGGCTGTGACATGCATTCCCCTTGAGCAGTGGGTGCAGGCGAGCCTGTGGAGAGCCGTGCCCTGCTGGTCAGTGGATGTTGGCTCTGAGGAGCTGACTCACACCCAGTGCATGTGGGTTCCAGAGCTGACTGCAAAAAATCATGTGGAGGTAGATGTCTATGCAGGTGGCAAGGGCTGCAAATGTAAGCAGGGCAGGGCAAGCCTGTAGGAAATTAGGGAATGCAGTGGACCCATGTGCATTCTGTCTAAAAGAGGTGTCCACTTCTCAGCACTGTCTGGGCCACCCTGGTCAAAGCTTCTGGTGTTTCAAGAGAAGTGGGCAATCTTCATTGTACTGTAAGATCTCTCAAGTTTTAAATGTTGGCGAGTATTTCAAAGGCTTATAAAGTCTGGACAGGGCACGGCTAGAGGTGGACGTCACCTGTACTCCACCGTGCTGTGGTCCTGCTTTACGTGAATGTTATGGGAAGTCAGGGTGGACTGGATGCCCCTCGTGGTCCTGTAGATGCCTCAACTGTACTATGTAGGTCCCCAACACATAGGACAATACCTCACATGGTCCTGAGGGTGGGAGGCTCTGGGATCTGTGACTTGCAGTCCTTCAGGAGGAGAGTGTACATCCCTGTGAGTACAATCCACTCCAGGGCAATAAGCTGCCATAACACAGAACCCCACACAGGGGTGGACAGTGCAGATATTAAAAGGCTGTGCTGCCCCAAGGACGTGCTGCAATCTGCATCCCCAGTGATGCCCGAAGCATGCTAATTAGTATGGCCAATATCAGAAAAAAATAGTGAAAATATGGGCTTTTTTCTAAGCACAGGGAATGGGAAAAATGGGATTCACTGGTGAAATTAAAGGTATGTGAGATACGTCAATTGGCTCAAATACCTTAATGCTGTCCCACCCATGAATGAAAAGGGCATAAGAAGAGCAAGCCCTTCCCCTGTGATCTTGAGGCTGCCCAAGTCTGGGTCTCCAGATGGCCCTGTGTCCAGACACTGATTCGAGGACTCTGGCTGCCCAAGGCCCTGTCCTGTTGACATGTGTCCACAGGAGCTGGTGGTGGAAGTGTCTAACAGTGCGGAGAGTTGGGACTTCTTTGTGCTTAGAGGACAAACACAGGAAGTGCCCTTTTGTGCCCGTTTGTCAATAAGCGTCTCCTCAGTGAAACTCTGTCCATGAGGAAGAATTTGGTGTGAGACTCATTTTCATTATAACCAGGAAGCAGAGCTGTACAGGAGTAGCGAAGCCTCTCCCACCACAAATTTCTACCAAAAAGAATCTAAGAGTTGTGCCCTATCACGGCCAACTTGTTTGAGCCTTTCTTTCCAACTCCTGGACTGGTTTCTTCTCTGGGCATCAGAGGAAGTGGCTTCAAGGCAGCTGGATGCCAACTCTAAGAACCCAGGCAGCTTCCAGACGGACAGCAACTAGCTGAGAACAAGGGACCCATGAAAACCTGCAGTATATTGGCTAGGCAAGCATTCCCTGAGGTTTCCGTGTAGTCTCCCTCTTCCAGGAAGCAGGCTAGGATTTTTCTCAGCAGCCTCCAAGAACACAGGGCCTGGCCCTGGCTGCAGCTGGCCAAGGCTGATGATGCTGAGCCAGGCAGCTGGGGCTATGAGCCTCCGATTGCTTGTGAGTCACTAGCAGAAGGAACTGCTTCCAAATGATGCTGAACGAAAACAGCAGCCTGTCGTTCTGCCCCATGCTGGCGTATTTGGACATCAATATTTATTTCTTGATTCGGAGCATTGTCCTGTCCTGGATGAGTCGGGCACCACACTCATGTGTTCACCAGCCGTGTGGGTGTACCCAGCCTGGTCCCTGCTGGACCAGCCACCTGCAGGCTCTGGGGAGTGGAGGGCGCTGCTCAGAGTGCCTGTGTCCTGACTGTGGTGGGAACAGATGGCACAGTCATCAGGCAAATAAACTATAATTGGAACAAACATCAGAGGCTTGCAAATGTGGATGTGGGTATTTATAAAAGACAAGAGGAAAACACAACCACATCCATGACTGCTACCAACCTCGCTCAGTGAGTCTCCTCTGATTGTCCGGGCTTCTCAAAGAAGAGCTGGTGAGCAGGGTGCCTGTGATCAATGTCCAAACCAGGACAGTTTGGGGAGACAAATGGACAGCATGCATGATTGCTCCAGAACCTCAGGCAAAAGCCCAGGGACATGCAAGGCTCATGGGGTCTCCCTGCTCAGGAGCAATTTGGAAACAAATTTTTGCATGTGCCATCTTTATTTATCATTTGCTAAATATTCACTATGGGCCTGGCCCTGCCTGAGGGAATTTTATGCATTGTCACTGGCCATCAGAAAAGACCCCATGGGGTAGGTTAGTATGAGTCCACCATACAATGAGGAAAGTGATGCCAAGATGGATGTAGGTCCACCTCATGCTGGCCTGGGTCTAGGTCCTGGACCCTCCACTCCCTCACTTGGGGACCTGTTCTCTGTGAAATGCGGTGCAGTGTGCCTTCCAGAATCGAATGGCAAAGTGTAAGCAAAGACTCTGGCAGGCATGGTGGGAGCGCCATCAACAGCCACAGAGATCTTTCACCCTCTGTGGCCAAAGACTGCTGGGAAACTGCCAGGGGTACCAGACTTCCCTTCACACTTCTCCACTGAGTGAACTTCTGTTTTCAGCCAAGTGTGATCATGTGTGTGACCTCCTACAAGTCTATTAGAATTCCTGACTTTTTATCATCAGCAGGGGACACTGAGGCAGTCTCCATCTTCTTCCCATGGTGATTCCCATTTAAGGAATACATCTCATTGTCAGTTTGATACTGGTCCCTGCTCTGGGCACTAGCCTGCAACTATAATATGCACAGAAAAACTGTATAAATGCAACTGAACAGGCTCTGAATTGCAGAATCTTTAAAAGCAATTGCTCTGAATTCTAGAATCTTTTCAAGACATGGCAATTTTGGTGCTAAAAGGTAACAAAGTTGTAACCAAGGTGAGAATCTAGTTAAGTGAACATTTATATATTTAATTAGTGTTTTGCATTCTATAATTTGTGTGGAATCTGCACTATTAAAACACAAGTGTCTTCAACATTTGGTTTGGTCCAAGTGATGAATGAATTGATCACATTGTCCACAGGAAGCACAGTAAAATCTAAACTGGGGAGTCTGGGTCATCAAAGGCTTCTTGCCTCTGTGGAGTCATGTGTCTGTCATGCAGTATCAGATGTGCAGGTACACACCGTCCACTGACAGAACCTCAGAATTCCTGATGCTGCCACTGACAGTAGCTTTGCCCTCAGGGTGCCAACTGAGGCAGGGGGGAGACATCAGGGAGGTAAAGGGGGAGTCAGATTTAGTCCCAGGGCAGCTGACCTCCTAAATACCGGATCATACATGATTTCCTTATCCCTAACCTATCTTGTCCCCCAATTAAACCTCATGCTCACAGCACTGCTAGGCTGTCCCCTAGGTGGGGCAGCACACTGCTTTCTTAAAGACTCCAGGCCCAACCCATCTTTTCCCCTGGGGGAAAAGAATTTCTAAGAGATTTAGGGTGCAAAACATTGATTAAGTGTAAGTCTTCTTTATGTGTTCATTGAGACTCTCAACGTGGTTCATAGTCTGTCACATGTTAGTAACAAACCTGCATTGTCTTTTTTGTCAAAGACATTGTCAGAATTGTACTCAGATGTGGCACAGAATATGGCACAGGTCATGCCATGTGGTTTCATTCCCTGGGTTCCCTGGAAATTGCATATCCCAGATTCCCTCGCAGTGAAGTTGGGCCGAGTCACCAGCTCCAGTCAATGGCCTGTAAGCAGGGGTGACCCTTGTCATGTCTGTGTCTGAGGCACAGAATAGCCCTGTGAGTTCCATGCCACTCCTCCTTGCCATGGGGATCAGGAAGCCATGTGTTCCCAATGGCACAAGTCACCATGTGGGGGGTGCAAGAGCCACAGTGGACTCTGCCACAGAGAAATCCCCTTTATGTGGTAAGTGTGAGATGTTAGTGTTTGTTAGTACAGCACACCTGGCCTAAGTTTCCTAATACCCTGGAGACCAAACCCACACCCTCCTTCATGCATTCACCCCCACCCTGATACACATATGTATACACGTGCATGCACACACATTTGGCAAATTATCATTGTGCATCTTAACACAAGCCAGGTGGGCCAATTTCTCCCTTAGGCAGAGGGGACCCAGTGTCTGGGACCATGATAAGTTTAGGGACCCACAGAAATGTTTTCATTTTGATTTCCTTTCAAATTAGGAGAAAAAATGATATAAGAACAATGATACATCATAATGAATGCAACTTGGGTTATATTCTTCTTTATACCCACCCAGATGTGAAAGATAATTTTAGTATTTTTTTTTAACGGAAGAAGAAACTCATCAAGGCAAAGGTGCCTGGGGCCCATGGAGGTCATCCTGGGTCATGACCAGGAATAAAAACATGTCTCTTCATCCACCCCAAACACGCCACACTCATTCCTCAGAAAACAGGGTTTAGAAATGTCCATAGAACTGATCTGTGCATATATCGAGAGGGTTTATTTGACACATTTTCTGAGGCAAACCTTACCTAGCAACTCCATATTATATCTAGCTGGGCAAGTGGTTGTTCTATTTAGCAAAATATTCTGTCTGAAGGAAGTCACCAATGTGCCTTTAGGATGTACTGCATTCTCCTAGGACATTAACACTTAGAAATGAAAACTATGCTGCACACATAGATTGTCCCTCGATGAATTGGTGGGCAGGGTTTACAACTGGAACTTCTCTGTCAACACTTCTGATGTAGGGTAAGTGGGGTGGGGGGTTGGAGGTTCAAATTACCAAGATGCCAAACCATGGGCTAGCCAATACTTCCCAGGGAACTTGCACCTTCAAATACAAGGATACTTCAGAAAGTTCATGGAAAGATTTGTATTACCTTTTAATTCCATTTTCCCACAAACTTTTTGAAATACACTTGTATTTTCTCCTCCAGTGACCAGCCTAGAAGACCCTCTCCAAACAATGCTGCCCAAGCACCAGCAGCATCAGAACCACCGGGAGGGCTGGGGAAAACACAGATTTCTGGGGCCTCCCCTAGAGTTTCTGATTTGGCAGTTCTGAGACTGGGCCTGAGAAGGTGCTTTTCTAAAAAGCTCCCAGGTGATGCCCACACTGCTAGTCCAGGGACCCCACTTTGAGAACCACTCGTCCAGCAGTGAGAAAAGCTATCCATTCTACAAATTCATGATCAGGCTCAGGGGGTTAGAAAACATGCAAAACGCTGTCCCAGGGACAACCCAGCTTCTCCCCTACCGCAGGGTGTTAGAGAGGCGGTTGCCTGTTAATAGAAAGAGCAAAGGCAGACCCCTGCCTGTTGGAAGGAGCTTGCTGTCAGTGCAGGGCAGGCAAGGAACACAAAGGTACAAAGCTCAGGAGTAACGTCTGAATTCCGATGACCCAATGATCAAGTAAGTTCTGGGCTGTCAGCTGGGCTCTCTCAATTGCAGGGTGTTAGAGAGGCGGTTGCCTGTTAATAGAAAGAGCAAAGGCAGCCCCCTGCCTGTTGGAAGGAGCTTGCTGTCAGTGCAGGGCAGGCAAGGAACACAAAGGTACAAAGCTCAGGAGTAAGGTCTGAATTCCGATGACCCAATGATCAAGTAAGTTCTGGGCTGTCAGCTGGGCTCTCTCAATCACATGGCTGGCCCCTGGCTAGAATCCATCCCAACAATTTCTCTTCCCTGTGGTCATCTGAATTCATAGGACTGTTCTCCCAGCCTGAAAGTTATAGCCTTGGCAGAAAATGGAAACCATGTGCCTGGACCTGCTCAACATTTCAGAGAACAATGCTCTGTATCCTAATGCCCAGATGAAAGGGAATCCTTCCCCGTGGAGCTCCTGAAAGCAGCTCCTCAGCTCCCCCAGGCTAAGGAACCCTGACCACCTTCTACAGCATAGGAAAGCTGCCCTTGGGGTCAGAGCCTCAAGGGGCCCAGTCCAGGAAGAGGAGGCAGATTGAGCAGGCCCAGGGCCTCATGGTTGCTTCCGTGCATGGGGGAGCACCAAGCACGGGGTGGGGAATTTTCATTCTCTAGAATACCTGCATGCTGTCCAAGGTGTTCTGGCGAAGAGCAAAGCAAGACACAATTACAGGGAGAGGTTGTAAATAAAAGAAGGCACAATTCTCCACACACCAGCATTGCCCTTTCTGCTTTCAAACCAAAGCACGTTGCGCTACGACTGTTACCACGCTTCAAAGCATGCACCACCAACAGCACCAGGGACAGACCACAGAGGGACGGCCTTGGAGCGGCAGCTGGGAAGGCGGATTGAAGCAACACAGATGTTCAAGTCAATGGGATTGGGGCAACTAGAAGAAAGGAACTACCTTTCCAGCCAGGATATTATGCAAATTAAAGTGCAGTAGATAATTCAAGCAAGGGGAATCAAATTATTTTCCAGGGAGATGTATGGCCATTCAGAGGTCTGTTTCAGTCCTCCCAAGTAATATATTTTCATATTTGCTATTCATCATACTCATCCCTCCTGATATTCATTAACTAATGGATGCTTTCAAAAAATCAATTTTAATATATAGAATGATAATGATGAAATCTTTTCCTGTGAGAGGAATAGATCTTAAAAGGCAATGTGAGAGACACATATATTCTGTTTTAAGTGGCTGCTAATTCCCCTGGGACAAGGGACAAGGTTATCTTAAAGAGGGCAACCTTATCTGATATCTGGTGATCTTGGCCTTTGTTGATGGAATGCACTGGGAGGGGGTCATACTGGGGCCAACCCACTGTCATGCAACTGCCCCCTCAAGAGGCCCTTAACTGCATGACCTTCATCTACAGCAGGTGGAAACCTGACCTCTCACTGCACACAAAGACTGCGGGTGGCAGAAGCCTCTCCAGTGATCCCAGGTGCTCTGCTGCACTCTCTGCTGTCTACCTGCTCCCAAGGAGACTGGCATGAGGTCAGGAGCCAGGGACAAGAAGTGGTCACTCGTGGCATGCCACCCACGCTGTGGGACATGGTGGTCATTTCCCTTCGAAGCACCCACTGTCAGGGCCAGGGGTAAAGGTTCCTAGGGGGATCTGAGAAAGGCCACTCACATTGTGTCACGGGGACTGTGCCTGTGGAAGTGCCTCTGATGCTTTGATTTTCTTGGCACCCCTTTCTCTGACTCTGCAAATGACTCCCCAGGATTAGTGTCACGCCCTAAAAGTGGACCCCTAGGGCAATTCATCACAGGGCAAGACGTCCTTGGGATGGTCCATCCACCTTTTCTCCTAGGGCAAATCATCCCCATGCACATGGATGGGCCCACCTTCCCTGCTTTCCACCCAACAGGAGCAGACCACACATGAGACACACAGTTCTAACTCTGGCTTGTGTGGCCAAGGGAAAGTTGCTTAACCTCTCTGTGACTCTGTTTCCTCAAGTGTAAAAGTGGAAATCATGATGGTTGCTTGTGAGGCCAACGTGAGAGGATGAATAAACAGCATTTGGTGCACAGTCGCCACTTAGTAAATGTTACCTATATTTCTACTAGGCATTCGTGTAACTCTCCCCAACACACCCACCCCAGAAAGAAAGCAGGGCCCCCTCTCTTACCTCTAGCAGCTGCACAGCACCTTCATGTTCTTTCTTAGCTTCAACCTGAGCCTTTTTTTATGATAAAAAGAGAAAAAAGTAAACATTTAAAGGGGAGAAGAGAGAGAAGAATCAGATTAATGTTGAATGATGAGGGTGCGGGTCATTGTATTTCTCTTCCCTGCATAAGCCCCCAAATTCGAAGGGTCTAGATCAGTTCTCTTTTTTTCTCCCTGTTCCCTTTGGGCTAGACAGAATGGATTTTGGCTAGGTTTGATGTTCTTTGTAACAACTAGAAAGTGTTTTCCTAATCTGGCAGAGAATAGGCAGACGCTTGGGGTTTGGCTGGGGCATGAGAGCAGGATGCCCAGGTTCTGTTGCTGAGGAGGTGTCACACCAGGCAGACGGATGAAACCAGAGCAGCCTGGTAATTCTCCCAAAACCTCAGACAGCACCTTCATCCCCTTTAATGTCCTTAATTGCTTGGGAAACAAAACATAATCCTGTAAACTTGACCCCCAAATAGCTCCAGGGTCTCCTGGGATGTCACCAGGCCCTGAAGGAGATGCCATGGGTGGGGAACCCGAGCACCTACCAGGCTCTCAGCACCTCCAGCCTGCAGCAGTGGGGACAGCCCTCTTCAAAGTCCTGGAAGCAAAACCATCTGCCCCATAAAATAAGAGATTTTACAAATTTCACTAAAGAAATTTCTCAGAATGGCTGTTGCCTGGGTCAGATGGCAAATCCGTACACAACTGACATGCAGCACTATTGTTTCTTGTCCTCAGAGACTCCACAATTCTACATCACAATGACAGTAGATATCTGTGCATTTTTCTGCCCAGCATCCATGAGTGTGTTCTCCTCTCCTGGGATGAGTTCCTGAATTTGCTGGGGAGCTGCTGCCTCCCTGTACTGAGTAGTGAGTCCAATTCTACACTCTCCACGACTGGTTTACTGGGTGGGCATGAGGCCTATTTAGAACAATGAGCCTTTGCCTGCAAATGCTGGGAAAGGGGGAGGCCCCTTCCCATTGGACTTCCACCTGAGAGGAGGAGAGTTTGGAGCTGTGGCGGCCACCTTGCCACCACGAGGGTAAGGCTGGAAGGAAACCAAGAAGGAAGCCAACCCAGAGGAGGCCAGAGGGCAACCGAGTTCTAGTGGCACTTGGGAGGCCTCTATCCAGCTGTTTCTGAAGCCAGCAAGTTTGGGACCTGGATCCAGCCATATGCAAAACCAGATTGTCAGTATACATGCAAACACAATTTCCTTTTAGGGTTTTCTGTCACTCGAAGCCAAGAGTCTTAATGAACACAATAATCAACTGTTAAAAAATACTATGTCCTTCATTTTAAAGTTAAGGAGGCTGAAGTTCAGTAGGGATCTGAGGCTGTACCCCAAACATCTGCCTGCATTGTGTTGCCCTGGCATGGATGCCATGGAACTGGCTCCAGTGGTCTCACAAACATTCCCAATGAAGCAGAAAAACACATTTTAAAAGAGGATTATTTACTGACACTACAGTGCACCTGCCTCTTAAAACATTGAGCACTTACGAAAGTATCCATATCTTAAATTGAGACCTTACATTTAGAATTCTCAGTTTCTAGAGAAATAGGTGCCTAGAGAATAATTAGTGGTCGACTGTTCAACATCATAAATAAGCAAGTGAACATTATCTCAACAGCTTCTGCCTCTCACTTGCAAAAATCCGTGGGTTGGAGAGAGGGAAGAGCTTGGCTTCCCCAGCGAAGACTAAAACTGAAAGGCAGTTTGAGGTTTCTATAGAGTTCATTCATATGCATTTCATTCTCACATATTTCCAATGAGGTTTTTAAGAGCTGGGCAAGTGAACAGATCACAGCACATTAATTACACCATTCTTGAATTCAGCTCAATCGTCGGGTGCTTGAAATTGTTCCTTTCAAAGCAAAAACTGCAAGAGTAACAATAAATAACAGAATAGGAAAAAAAAAAAAAAAAGTAAAAGCAGAAATAGAATTTGGTCCTAATTTGCTGTGCAGAAAATAAAAGAATTTTAATTCAAAGCTCAATCGTCGGGTGCTTGAAATTGTTCCTTTCAAAGCAAAAACTGCAAGAGTAACAATAAATAACAGAATAGGAAAAAAAAAAAAAAAAACGAACAGCTAGGGAACATATAGGATTATATAAATAACACCACCATTGAGTCACTTGAATCAAAGATAGGTTTCAACTGGCAAGATTAAAAAACAACCAAAAATTCCAAAGCAGGCTGTTAAAACTCAGCCAAGTTGGCAATAACAACTTAGTTTCCGGCTTCAGATGAAAACCAGGAGTTCGTTTTCGTAGGCTACTTGCAAGCTGGGCCATTTGGGCAATCAGAATAGATTGTTAAAATTAACAGTTAAAATTGGCAGCACTGGATTCTTGCAAAATCGAAGCAACAGCTTAAGCGAGGCTCATTTCAGGGGCCCCTGCCAATTTGCAGAAAAGTGTGACCTTTATTTAGATACGACCTCCTGCAGAACAGTAGAACTCGAGAGGAACCATATCTCTCACAGATACCCACATCCTCTCGATGCCGGAAGAAGCGGCCTGTCACCCAAAGGATCAAGCATGCAGGAGGGTGGGTCAACACAGCAGCAGAAGCCGTTGTTTTGAGAGATGTGTGTACACAGAAGTGATGATAGATTTCCTTTACTGCCAAAACCCTGGACACTTGGCTTCGTTAGACTGGGTACATGACACTCAGAACAAGAAGCCACCCAGCACCGTGGTAACTGGGTTGGGATGAGGGATGCTGGTTAGGATGGAGCAGAGCAAGGGTCATTTATAGGTGATAGTTAATCTTAGCTCCACGGAAAAGTGAATGAGAATCATGGAACTATATTAGGGCTGGAAAGACTCTCAAATCAGGGTCCTAGATTTTGCTCTCAGCAGAGTTGAAGAGACTGATGAACATGTTCCAGGATTCCAGGAGCATGTCCCAGGAGGACAAACGATTGAGGCAGATGCTGCCCTGCATCAGGGTGGTGGTGGTGGTGACCTGCCTGCTGTCTGCACAAAACTGAAGCCAGAACATCCAAAGGGAGCCCTTGAAACTCAGACAAATCACTCTTCATGCATTGGAGGCGAGGTGAGCTTTGCTTGTTATCACACATTTCAGTAGTATCCTTAAAACTGGAAGCCATCAGTTGTCAAGTGGGAGGATTTTAAATAAAGGGAAAATCGGTTAGGTCTGCAGATCAATTTCAAATATGGAAAACCCTTTCCGCTCATACTACTGGGTTAGTATAACTGCTACCTGTTATAAGACAAGGCTGTAACCTGGACAAGAAACTAAAAATCTGAAGCAACAGGCGCAGCTGGACTCTAGGGCCGTGGTGTACCCAGAGAGAAGACCTGAGAGTTCAGAGGCAGATCTCACGTTGACCACGAGCATGCCGTCCAACCTTGGGTTCCTCGTCTACGACAGGGAGAAAATAGCAGTGTCTGTGCCCCACTGGGGATGAGGAGGGGTAAGTGACATGCTCATTTATTCACTCAACAGGCATTCATTGAGTGCTGATTGAATTTATCATCAGTTACCTCATCAACGTTATTTTGACCATAAATGGTGTCGATTGATGGAATCTTACCACGTTTTCTATTCCTTCTTTTCCCCAATGCTTTCGAGTATCTTCAGTCATTCAATATTTGTTGAGCACCTAGTATGTGTCAGGCAATGCCCTAGGACTGTGGACACTCCTCTCCTGGAGCTTACTTTCCAATGGGAGGAGACAGGCAACAAGCAAATAGACAAATTCGTGAGCAAGCACGAGTTGG
>NW_007731209.1:17045-38733 GCF_000696425.1 Galeopterus variegatus
TTCCAATGGGAGGAGACAGGCAACAAGCAAATAGACAAATTCGTGAGCAAGCACGAGTTGGCATCACTGAGCAGGGTGATGTGCCCTGTGTCTGGCAGGGCATGGAGACTTCAGTGACAAAAACAAACCAGTTCTGCAATTATGTGGAGACTAGACCCTGAGAGAGGAGGGGTCTTGGAGTGACCAAGGACAGACAGAGGGACAGCGTGTCTGCAGCTGGATAGGGGAGGGGAGGGTGATGGGCAGCAGGCAGCAGCGGGCGGTGGGGGCTTAAATGAGGTGGCACCTGCATGGTAGGTACTGGGCCTGGAACATTCTGCACTTAGAATAAACACTCAGAGGTGCAGCTTTTATTATTGCTGTTGGCATCCACTGTGCTCTCACACTGTCTGAACAACAAATCCCTGGGATACTGCTGACCCGAGGCTCTCCATGAATGTCTGATGAATGAATGAAAGGCAGGAGTTGTGAAGGAGCACTCACTGTCCACTCCCCACGAAGCACAGGTGTCAGGAAAGCCTGTGGTTGCCAGCAGATGGGACTGTGCCCTCCACCCAGCTACCTGAGACAAGCAGGGTCTCATCTTGCCTGAATTCCCATTAGGATAGCCACGGGCAGCTTGATCCTTTATTCTTTCTTGTTCATTCAACACCCACTTCCCTTGCATGTTAAATCACATGCTTCTCTCAACCACCATTTGGGCAGGGGGATGAAGTGAGCTGATGGGGAGAGAGGGATACTGGATGAGGTGCTGGGCTTCGGGTCCCTGATATTAGATGCCTGGATTCCCAGTGCTTTCTTAGGGTGGCTGGGTCTAGAGGTGAGGCTGATACAACAAGGGAATCTCCAAGTACTGTGAAGTGTGGCAAAATCCACCTGCATTTCAAGGAAAATAGACTCCTGGCTACATATGCATGCTGTGTGTCAAGGAATAGGATATCATGGGATCCAGGAAGCAAAGGATCAAGCCAAGTACAGGGAAGCATAAAGGGATTCCCAAGATGTTGATGAAGGGTATTCCCAGGGCCCTGACTCTGCCTCAGCCTCAGGAGCCACCAGCCTGGAGAAAGGGGCCGGGACTCCAGGCAGGAGTCCCCAAGAGGAAGAACAGAGTAAGAAGCTTCTTCAAAAACTGAGGGCTTCTTGGGAGGAATTTTACAGCTCCAGCAGGGAGTCTGGGAACAAAAGAGTGCTGGGTACACAGAAAGCTAGGCAGACACACAAGAAGCAATTAACTCCAGGGAAGAGAAAACGTTCTGCAGAAAAGGAAATGCTGCCATTTATGGAGCCTGGGGAAGAGAGCTGGAAGAGCAGGTGTTGGGAAGGACAGAGGGAGGTCAACTGGGACATGACATGTCAGGTCACCCATGCAGCGATGTTAAGTGAGGCTGGGTAAGAGAATTGGGGCTCTTGTCCTTGTCTGGACTGACTCAGTTCTTCATTTGCTTGTTCATGTGCTTTTAGTCCAAGGACAGAGGCCCCATCTTACTCGCTGCTGTGCCCCTGTGTTCTAGAACAACTTCTGAGAGGCTGACACCAACTATGGACATCTGGAGCATGAACGACTGACCAGGTCAGCAAGAGCAACACGAGGACCGTCCACGGTGGAAATCAAATGGAAACACGAGCTCTGGGAAGGAGTCACCAACCTCAATCCACTCAAAATTCCACCTTCCTCTTCTGATGCTTTTTTAAAAAATCAGAGTTTCTAAGAAATGGCAAAATTAGCATGTTCGTATTTCATCTACTTTCTCTTCCTCTGCTCCCACCTCCACCCCCAACAATGAAGCATCCGCGTGTCCAAAATAAAGACAACGATGGATGTGGGCTGGGGGTGGGGAGCAAAGGAAACTGAAAAATACACAAAAGAGATCATGGGAGCTGAATAACAGAGTTGGTTCCAGTTTATTCTTCTTGGCATCAAAAGCTTAGTAAATATAACTCTAAGCTCTCGAGAATGCTCGTTTCTCTTCCTCTGCTCCCACCTCCACCCCCAACAATGAAGCATCCGCGTGTCCAAAATAAAGACAACGATGGATGTGGGGTGGGGGTGGGGAGCAAAGGAAACTGAAAAATACACAAAAGAGATCATGGAAGCTGAATAACAGAGTTGGTTACAGTTTATTCTTCTTGGCATCAAAAGCTTAGTAAATATAACTCTAAGCTCTCGAGAATGCTCTGTTGGGAAAAAACATCCTGTCACCTTACTGGACAATATTTGTGTTTCTGCAGCGTATTATCTGTCTCAGACAGACCCTGCCTAGGGACATGGCCTTTGGAGTTGCAGTGAATGAAGGCAGGTACCATCCAGGCGTCTCCTGGCATGGGAAAGGTCCTTTAGGCACAGCAGGAGAAGAAAAGAGTAATATTTCTGCCGGTGTCCCAGTAATATCCTTTCTGGATAACATCTAGTGAAATATTACTTGTCGGTTGCCAATCAACTTATTATGACAGTTGATAAGGGCTTTGACGGTCCCCATCAGTGCTGGCTTAATGAAATCTATCCTTAGTATGAGGTCTTGATAAATGATTAGAGAAATGGCATCAGAAGCTGTCCACCTGTTGTGACAAGCTCTGCTAATAAACTGGAGGAGAAAAACAACTCCGACAGATTCCTATCACCAGCCAGGTTGGGTAACTGATCGTGTGTCCTTTATTTTCAGATCCAGGACCTAGAGAGGCTGTCAGATGGGTGGAAGGGCTACATGCATGGCAGAAGCGCTGCCTGCTGCCCATTCCAGCCTGCGCTGGGCCAGGGGGCTGCAGCCCGGCCACCATCCCCAGCGGCCCAGCCTTGGGCCAACTGGAAGCCAGCCCATCTGCTCCCATTCCTCTGTCTGCCCCAGTTAGATATACACTGCAAGGAGGAGCAGCAGGTGGGGGTGGGTGGGGGACACTGGACATCGAGAAAGAAACAAGGTGAGAAGTGTTCACAGGGGTCCGGGTTCTAGCTTCTCACAGGGGACACCCCTAGCCCCTTGGCTCTGAGAGAGGGGTCTTTCTTCCTATGCATTTGGTGAGAGACAGTAGGACCATGGCTGATGACTGAAGTGGGGGGGGAGTTAACTTTCTCAGTCCCCCCATCACCATCCCAGGTGCTGAGAAGGGACAATCCTGAGTCACTCAGTCCCTTCTTTCCCTCCTTCCCTGTTGACTCTCCTTTCTCTCCTCTTTTCTCTATTTCTCTCCCTTTCTCTTTTCTTTCTTTATCTCCTCCCTCTCTCTCTTTTCCTATGTTCGTGGGATCATGCTATAAATACTGACCTGTGACTTGATCTGCTCACTTCATAACATCATGTAAATAGCCTCAAGATAGCAGATATAAACCAAAACTATTCCTTTTAATGACATCATAGTGGTCCACGGTATGAATGGATCACAATGTATATGACCATTGCCCGTGCTGAGTATTCAATTTACTCCAGTTCTCCACCACATACCCCACACAACAGCACTGCAAAAAGCCAAAATACAACAACAACAACAAAAAACACTTTTGAATTGGTTCCTGCGTTTCTTGCAGGGTGTATTCCCAGGATGGGGGTGGCAGAGTCAAATTCTAGGTGCATTTTTAGTTTGAATTGATGCTTCAGTTGCTTTCCCCAAGAGCTGAACAGCTCACATCCCTGCCAGAAATCTGTAAGAGTGTCCTTTTCCTTACAGTCTCACCAGAATCAGATGTTTGAGCTTTTCATTTGTTTTTGCATTATAGACTGTGAATACAGGTCCACTAAAGAAAAACCACAGTACGCAGGAAAGAAAAACGACTGAATCTTTCTGTGCAAGAAAAGAGAGACACTCCCCAGCCCATGACCCAAGGCTGTGGGTGAGCAGTCACTCCCGCCACAGCACAGACGACCCTCACAGGGTCCTCCAGCCCACCGTGCACCCCACCCCATCCCTTGTGCCCCCTCCCACGTGCACAGGTGCCCAGTGCCCCCTGGGCTTACCTTCTGCAGAAGGTCGATTTCCTGCTGCTTGGCGTTGAGAACAGCCAGGGCTTGCTCATGCTCCAATTCCAGCTGCTGCCGCCGTTCCGCGGCCTCTCGCATGTGCTGTGGGGACAGGGGGAGGTCTGGTGAGCTCAGGAGCCGGCCCCCACCACTGCACGGTGTCATGCATCGCCAGCTCTGCTCTGCCTCAGCCCAGCCACTCCCCAGGAGCATCTCAGTGCCATGTGGGGCACCCACCTCTGCTTCCCTGGGGTTTTCCAGAGGGTGGCAGATCACAGTGAGGGAAAACCCTGATACTAACAAGGCTTCCGCCTCCTGTTTTTACTTGCTATATTTTAAATGCAGTGAGCATTTGAGCAGAACCTGAGGTACTCATGCAAAGGTAATTCCCTCATTTTCCTTGTTTTGAAAAAATGATCTCTCTCTTCTCTTCATTTCCACCTCAGTGCTTTGCAAATAAATAGCCAAGATTTATTGATCTTTTCCTACGTACCTGTACCCACACTGTTCCAGGATTTTTACCCACATTAAAGTCATATAATCCCCATAATAATGATATGAGGTAGGGACTGTAACTAGCCCCATTCTACAGAAGGGGGAACTGAGGTACAGAAAAGTCCTTGCCCACAGCTTGTAAGAGGATGGTCATCTGGGATTCAAACCCAGAGTCCACAGCTCAATGGAGCCTCCAGATCTCAGGGTCACCCTGATGAGCCGGGGTGCTGAGCCCCTACGAGTCCTTCATTTACCCATCTGGGAAGGTCCTCAGGAGGACCTGATCAGCCAGGCCTACTTTCTGGAGATTGAAGGGACTGAGAGAAAGAGCTATGCTCTTGGCTCCGTCCTCTCCTCGTGACAACCTGTGTGTCCTCCTTGGGAGGGTAGAGTTGAAATCCCTGTGGCCCAGGGCTTGACTCTTCCCTGTGGACTCTCAAGCAGTGGCTGCTCTCTCCCCCACTTCTGATGGGTTCTCTCCCATCCAGGGTCACCCATCATGGGAACCATTTCATGGCACCCTGCCCTCTAGACATTCCAAAGAGCGTAGGCAACCAGGTGCAAAATGTTTGAATGTAATTTTCATTTCCTTTTAAATATTTTTATATTATGAAATGTACGTAAAAGGTGACTTTGTTGCCAACATGTTAAAATTTGGATCTTTTAAATAGAAGTCCAGATTCCTTTAAAAATGGGAAGAGCTAGCCACGTATGCCAGGATATGACTGATACGCTGGATATGACTGATGGAAGCAAGTCAGAACTGCTGCCTTTGGATAGCACATACCCTCCTGTCACCATTATCCTCAGGACCTGCCCCTCCTGGTGTCACCTGCCAGCTGAGGGGAACATGGATACCCCATGTTATGGAGCAAGGAGGCACCTGGGCATGACAGGAGGATGGGGGACCCAACATACCTTCTCCTTGGCTTGAACTGGTTCATTTTTTATTTATTATTTTTCTACTTTATTAACTTTTAGTCTTTTAATTATTTTTAGTTAGTTTTGGAGTCTTAGCCTTTGCAGTCATGAGGAAAGATGCACACATCCATGAGAAGGTCACTGACATCATTTCTTGATGCCATTGCCAACTCACCCTCAAGCAAGGAAGACCGTGAAGAAGCAGGTGCTGGGGGTCCCGGGCTGGGATGGTCATGGGGACATAGGGTGGAGGCTGAGACACAAATTATATTCTTCTTACCATTTTCCCAAAGTCCACCCCACCTACTGCCACTGAAAGCTACTTTCTTCTGGGAAATATCTTAGAGCTGAACCATTTTCACTGAAGATGGGGAAGGTCTCCATTTTTCATTTTGCAGAATGCTGCAGTTGGTGCATGATTTGGTTTGTCTGAATTTAAAATGTGAAATCTTCCTTCCATCCCATGTTTCAGGCAGGGCGACATCCCATGCTGGATCCTTCTTCCCATTTTAAGCTGAACGACCTCAGTGTCCCCTCTACTGTCTCCCGGAGAGACTCCCGGTTAACTCAGAAGCTGTAATTATCCTGTACCTTGGCAGACAAATGGTGGTTTTGCCATTGCTATGGAAACTCTCACAACCCAGGGCCCTGGGAAAATAGAGCCCCCCAAAATATAAACAAAACCCCCCAGAACACAAACATTTCAGTCCATTATTTTAACCTATTCACATTGGGGCAGGACAGGTCAAGATAGACCAGGCAATACTACACATCCATCCACCCACATCTACTCCTGTCTGAGCCTGACCAGTCCTGACCCTCTGGGGCAGGAGAGCGGGTGATCTGCTGTGTGGTGCCCTAAGATCCAGCCTTGGCACATGGTTCTTCTGGTCCTGCCCAGCTGTGATGACCAATTTGGGTGTAGCAGTTTCTATCTCCCTATGACAGGCTCAACTTTCCATCCAACCACACGAAGTCACTGTGACTTCACAAACGGCATCCCAGATCACAAGGCATTTGCAGGAGCAGGGGGACAGTCACTAAGACAAGCAAACCAACAGAACTCCCAGATATGACAGGAATTCTCTGAGCCTGGAGAAACTTTGGGAATTCCTCCCCACACGCTGGTTCACTGACTCAGAGCACATGGCTGCCTTTTCTCTGGTATGAGGATCCTTTTTAAGGGCCCAGAGCTCATGAATGCTGCTTGTTCTCTGCTGACTTTCATGGGATTGCTCAAAGGGTAGCAAGGACCACTCGTGTGGAGCTTCTGGTTCTAGAGGGGAATATTTCTATTCTGTGTATTCATTCATTTTTAAACTCTGTATTTCTATTCATTCAGCCAATATTTATTAAGGACCTACTATGTGCCGAGAAGCTGGGGATATGGAGCAGCAAAAGTCTGCCTTCATGAATGAGCATTTCAGTGGTGGGAGATGATCATAAGGGCTTTGCAAATGAACAAGAAAATGCCAGATCCTAATCATGAGTGTTAGGCTGAACCTCTCACATTGGTATTCAACCATGTTTGACTTTCAAGAATGGCTATTTCATTTAGCCTCATACTAGATTCAACCTAACACAATGATGAGATGTCAAGTTAATCTACAACACACATTCACTCACCCACTTCTCATTCATTCAGCAGATACCTACAAGCACGTGTGCTGTGCCAGTTACCATGCTAGGTTCTGAAGGCAATAACAACAAAGAAAGTGAAAACAAAGCACACAAAACCAGATCTCTTGGAGCTAACATTCTAGAGGGGGAGGCAGACCATATCCAAATATAATCAAGACATTAGAGAATATGTAGTGTGTTAGGTGGTCCTGAGTGTTATGGGGAAAAATGCAGGATAGGATGGGGCACAAGCTTCAGTCATGGCAGAGGCTTGCAGTGTTGGATGAAGTGGCCTGGAAAGGCCCCACCAGGAAGACAGTGCATGAGCAGAGACCCAAAGCAGGTGACAGTCTTCCATATGGCTGTGTCAGGGAGAGTCTTCCCGGCAGTGGGAACAGCATGGTGCTGGGATGCGTCCAGTTTTCACCTGGAAGCATCACTAAGCCATGCCATGAACGGGGCCATGAGGGTGTGAGGGCTACAGTGAGCTCCAGAACATTCCCCAAACACTTGTTTAGCAGCGTGGACAATGTTCCAGGGGAAGAAAGGATTGTGGAGGAGGAGGACCTTCCTCTCCATCCCTTTAGGGAGGAGTGTCTCTCCAGAGTATGCCATTTGGCTCCCTCTTAGGTCTTCTTGGCCAGCATGGCTAATGCCCACCCCAGGCCATCTCTGGAAGCTGACAGCCCAGGGGTCCTGCCTCTTGCCTCCTCTGTCCCATCTCTCCCACCGCTCTCTGCCTCTCACACTTTGCTCTCGATGCACTGGCTTTCTTGCTGTTCAAGGCAAACTTCTCCCTCAGGACCTTTGCATGTGCTGTTCCCTCTGCCAGGCACACTCTGCTCCAGCCACTGGAAGAGATTGTTCTCTCACTGCCAGTTTTTACCCAAGTATCACCTTCTCTTGAAGCTTCCTGTTTCACTGGCTGCCTTTCACCTGTCCCCATCCTGAGCACTCCGTATTCTCCAAATGGCTTTATCCTGCTCCAGAGCACTTACCAGCACCTGACATCCTGCATACTCTACTTGCCTGTGGTCTGCTTCTCCCCCTAGAATGGGCGTGGGCACCTGTCCCCTGCTGTGTCCCTACCCCTGGAATGGGCCACCCAGCACAGATGCTGCACCCTTGAAGTATGGAGCTCACTGCCTGTCCCTCCCCCCATCGTCCACACTGGTCTCCTCCACCTTCTGAAACTTTCCAAGCTCTCCCTGACAGGTGCTTGCAGGGACAGCACAGACACCACAGTGACGGTGGAGAGGCACTTCTGGCTTTCCTGGGCAGCACAGGGCATAATGCAGGGCCTGAGAGCTGGACCACCCAGGCTCACGTCCCATCTGCGGCTCACCAGCTCCATCACCTTAGGATGGTGACTTAACATCTCTGGGCTTCATGTTCTTCTTTTGCATTAATTATTCATCATTATTATCTTTTCAACAATGCTGATTAATAATTAATGAGATAACGGATGTTGATTAGTTAGTCATTCATTAACACTAAGTTCACAGAGGTGTTTTAATATTACATGAGCTAGAACAGTACCTGGTGCCTATTAAGATCCCGGTGTTACATTTAACTCAGCATAAGAAACCCCTTCTCACTGAACTTGTGTCATTTTGTGTAATGTTAAATTTCATGTGCATGGTGGAAGGGGCTCTACCAACAGGACTGTGAGTGACTGTGAGTGCATTGGTAAGATGATGGTGACAAGAAGATGGCAGCTGCCATTTATTAAGCACTTACTATGTGCCAGCACTCTGCTAAATCCATGCATTATCTCACTTAGTGCTGAGATCTGGGTGTGTGGTCAGTATTCTACAGTAGGGCAAACAGACTCAGAGAATCTAGCAATATGCTTACGGCCACGCAGCTGGAAGGTGGCAGAGCCTAGACATTGTCCCAAGAATGTCAAAATTTGAAGCCAGTATGTCCCCAAGCACTACCCTATTTCTGGATTGAGACAGCCTATGAACAGCCATTTTCATCTTGAAACACAGCAAGGGGCAGATTGGCATTTTCAGGCTCCCAAGCTTCCAACCTGGTTTGGACAAACAATTATGCAGCTGTTTAATTACACTATTGTTCTAGCTAATTTTTGTGCTTCTGTTTATTTTGGAATTGGGCACTGCCAAATGTGGCCTGTGTAATCTTTGCTTAGCTTTGGGAAGGAAGTTATTAGTGAAAGGAGGAAACCATTTTCCTTACAAGGGTTCATTAAAAACATTAACCAAATATGGAAATAGTTCCAGGCATGGCACGGCGGGCTTCAGAATCACTAGAGGACAAAGGGGCGGCAGACGCTTTTGTTGGCTTCTTGCTTACAGGCGAAGGGGAGGTGATGGTTTATATAGATCAGGTAGATGAAAACAACTGGGATAAAATAGCTTTCAAATTTCTTAGGCTAATGAGCTGAGTCAGTATGAAGTCGTCAGAAAAGCATAAGTATGTAAATATATGTACGCCTCGGAGGATATAATGTCAGAAGTTAATCGTAATGAATGCAGCAGCGCGGAGGGCAAGTTGGCTGGGAACTTCCTTTCAGCTCCACTGTCCATCTCTCTAAATCTTACCCATCCCTTCGAAGTCTGCATCCCCTCCCTCTGCTGCTTCTCCTGTCAACAAAACGTCTGGAAAGGGTTGATTCTCACTAGCTCCATGACCTTGCTTACCACTCACTCTTCAAGCTTTTTCAGTCTGGCTTCCCTCCTGTCGCTCAGCTGAAGTCCTCCTGCTAAGATGACCCAGGAGCTCCCTGCTGCCCAAGCCAGTGGTCACTTCTGTGCCCCATCAGACCCGATCTCTCAGCAGCATCTGACACGGGCTGGTCCTCCTAGACACACTGCAACTCTGGGCCCAGGGACCACGTCTGTGGGTTCCCCTCCTGCTCTGACCTCTGCCATAGCTCCTGTCCTCTCCTGCCTGATCACTAAATATGCAGTGGCCGCTGCACGAGGGAAGGTGATCCACCTGGTTTTGCGCTTTTCCCGGCTGTGCATAAACTCACGCTTCCACACCAAATCTTTATCCCTACGGTCACCTTCAACATTCTACTTATCATCTCCACATGGATGTACAAGAGGAAGCTCAAATTTAGCATGGCCAAAATAGAATTCTTGGTTTTCTTTCTCAAACTAGTTTCTTCCCCAGGCTGCCCCCTCTCAGCAAATACCATCATCTATTCAGCTTCCCCAGCTGAAAAGCAGAGTCGTGATTGAACCCCACTCTCCTTCTTTGTTCAACCTCCAAATCTTTAAAAAAAATCCTCCATTTGCACCACAGCCTTTTGCCCTATGTCTGCTGTTTTCTCCCACATCCATTGCCTCCACCTCCAGGTGAGCCACTGTCACCTCTGCCTTGGACCATGACCAGACCGCTCAGTGGGGCTTCCTGCCTGCCTCAAACAGCACCCCCAGAGTGGCTTGCTCCAAAAGAGAAATCACTTCCATAGCCACTCTTCCTAAAGGGCACAATGACTGCCAATTGTGCTCAAAACAAAATCCAGACTCTTCATCACAGCTGGTGGGCTCCCCAGTGACAGGGGCTCAGTCCTCTGACTCAGTCTCTTTCCTCTGCCCCTTCTTCACTGTGCTTTCACCACGCCAGCCTCTGCTCAGTGCCATGATCACACCCAGGTCATCCCCACCTCTAGGTCTTAGCATATGCCACTCCCACTGTGAAATGCTTGTCCCTACATTTTCACACTGCTGGGCCTTCACAGCATATGTCCTTATCAGAGATTATTTGGTTTATTTATATGTTTATTCTATGGCTTCCTCCTTACCTGAGAGACCTGGGAGATTAGAGAACACACTTTCCTGTCTGCTGGTGCACCCCACGGCCTAGAATGGTCCATAGCACAAGGTGAGGTAGAATAAAGCATGGCACAGATGAGGTGCCTCATCTAGAACATCTCCACCCAGCACTCCAGCCCACACCCCCTCTTGCCTCTCTCCCTACATCACGTACAGTTTCTATTATTACTTGGCATTGGGACTGTAACCTGCTTTGTACTGTTCTGATTAATTTTGTGTAATTTTCACTTTCTCAATTGGACTAGAAAAATCTCCACTCTCATGTACACACTCCATAGGCAATGAGAGCCTAATTAACATTTGCTAAATGGAATTTAACTAACGGTTATGGAAGGAAGATACATTCTGTGGCTGTCAGGAAACTAGACCTTCACAATGGAAGAGACCAGAGAAGACAGAATCCTTGCTAACAGGGATCCCACATTTTTACCAACCCATAGTCCAAACTGTGAGCCAAACACATAAAATAGTTCTGGAGGAAAACCATGCTGGTGGAGTGAGCCCTACATTTACCAAATATCTCCTCCAGGAGATGAGCTTTGAAGATTAAGGGCAGAGGGAAATAGTTGGAGAAAAAAAAGTTTAAGCCAAAAATAGGAGAAAGATTGGCTTTGAAAGCTGAAATTCATGGAATCAGGTGGATGGTGAGAAGAAAAAAAATAACTCAGGGGGTGGGGTGGGGGCTGTGAGTTTAATATTAGTGAGGACTATGAAACAGCCAAAAGAGAGAAATCGACAAGACTCAAAAACACATGAATGTGCTAAATATACTCACCCATCCTGACATAAAGACACTCTGATTCATTCTGCATGGCATTAATTTTCTAAATGTAGCCAGCATATATGTCTCCTTTGAAACATCTATAGAATATCACAGTGTTGTGAGGTTAATATTTTTGAGATATTAACAATGTTTCTTTCTGTCACTGCTTTCCTTCTCCTCTTCTTTCCCACTTCCCATGCAAACAGCTAGTCCACTCTGTGCCCTCTGCCTCAGGAGGAACGGGTCACGTGAAGAACAGATCAAAGGACCCTCCTATGCTTGGTCTACAGACCTACACTGCAGGAGAATTGAGAACATGGCACACTGATGATTTATTTGTGAAAAACTGAGGCCAGAGCTTCCCTTCTAATCTGCAGAAAAATAGTTTCTTCAGAGGTCGACAGGTAAACTGAGATAACCGATGCTTGTGTAGAAACTGGTGCATTCTGGAGAGAGGGGCTCTCAGCCCTCTTTCTGGAAAGTTCCACGGAGGTGAAACCCTAAAGAACTTATGACTAGCAGGTGAGTCTGTAAAATAGGCCTGGCAGGGACTTCTGGACTACACTGCAACAGCCAAGAGTCCACATGAACTCTTAAAACTGGACCATTAAATTCTTCAACATCTTGTACTTCACACCAATGTTGTGTAACTTTTAGCCTTGTCTCTGAAATGATAAAATCGACTGGTGGCTCGTGCATTTTTACAGCATATGTATAAATAAGAACTGGATGAAATGAATCTCAGCATCTACATGCTTGGATATGATGTAATCCCCCAACAACCTGACCTTATGTAGCCCCCCTCCCCACCCGAATTGAACCTTGGCGTGCCAATCCACCGTCTCACAGCTCTCTGCCTACCACTCTCCGCCTCTGTTCTGCAAGGTACCCTGGAGAGTTACATTTCCCAGGCTCCCTCACCCACTTCTCCTGGGCAATCGATCAGGAGGGGCCACTGGTGGGAGAGAAGCCAAGTATTCCTCTCTGCTTCCTGAATTGTCTCTGGTGGGGACTTCATCTCCTTTACCTCCCTGGGTCATGTTGGGCAGCTCTTGCCCGTGGCCTCAGCTTCTGGCTCTGGGAACACCATCACCTCCATTAAATCTTCAGCCTCAGAGGCAGTATCAGCTTCCTGCTGTGCCTGCTGGGCTTCTCAGTCCTACTCCCTGTGCAACCAATCCCCTCTGTTAACATCCCTCCATTTGAAGTACCTAGATTGGTTCCAGCTTTTTGACTGAAGTCTGACTGATGGACTGAAGAGAAAGGCTAATGCCAACTCCAGTGACATGACATTTCTAGCACTCTCTCAAAATGAGTGTCTTAAAAGAAAAATTCAGTAATTTGGGGAGGAAAATATTATATTTCTTTCACTTGAGTTTTTATAATTAGATTAAAAACTGCTTCACAGGTTGACTGCAACAACAGGAAGAAAAAAGCCATGGAAATCTGAACTTGGTTAGCAACCTGCAAAGCAGAAATGAATCAGTCCAGGAAATTGTACAATCTGAGAATGGCTGTTTACTTTGTTCATAATTTGCCTGGTTTAATATTCCTTAGTTTGCTTGACATTTTTCTACCCTCCACTAAAAGAATGGTGTTGAAGCTTCTTCCCAAGAGGAAAGGTTGTTCCATTCTCAGTTGACAGTGGGTCCTGGACTGACAGCTACTTTCATGAGTCTATGTGGTCTCTTCTTCTGGGTGGTAAGGCACAGACATGCAACCTCAGTGAGTTTTGAAGCCTTGCAGGTGGAAGAAGTTCAGGGATGACTTCTCACTGGGCCCACACCCCAGCCTGTTGTCTCAAGAATCTTATTGCCAAAACACCAACAGTGAAAGTTCAGTAGGCTGAAAAACAACTAGAAATGGGTCAGGACACAAACACATTTCCATTTGATTTTTGACATGCACCCATCAACTCAATTCTCAAAAGTTTTAAAATGATGTAAAAGAGAAGCAAACCCCAACTTTCAATCCCACTTTTCGTCTTCCCTTCACAACACTGTGAAGATGCTCGATGAATGAGTGGATGAGAGAATGGTTTTGATAACACTTGGCCTTTTCACATATTGCCCATGCTCAGGTTCATCAATGGACCCATTGGCAGGTGTCTGAGTGCCCCTGTGTTGGGCCAGCTCTCATGTCCCAGGAATGTTTCAAGGTCATTTCCACCCCCCTGACTTTCCTCTACCCTTAAGATCTGCTTTCCTCCTAAATGTTCACAAACCCACCCATCCCCAGGCCCAGCTCAAACTTCACTGTCTCTAGTTATTCCCCAGTACTCTCATCTAATTGATTTTCTTTTCTATAGTGGACATCTGTTATTTTTATCTGCCCAGCACAGACTCCCTGTACATGTGGCAGCAGCATCCTGAATTCTCCCCGAGGAGATCATCCTTTCTCTACTCTCAGGGCCTGTGTATTGAGAGAGTGATCCCAGTCTTGGACTCCAGGGTTTGCATATGACCTACGCCCCCCTGGCCACACAAACCCAAAGCAAGATAAGTGGATCACAATTCTGAGGTGTTTACTGGACATACTGAAAAATAGAGATGCATTCTCTTCTGTGATTGCTAAACCAGTGGGATGCATGCTGGGAGATGTTGGGCACCACCTTTGACATGACTTGAGAGAGCCTGCCTGAGAATTGGACCACAGAAGAAAGCAGACATAAAAGATGCAGAGAGACTATTCTTGATGACATTATCTGGGCACCTTGATTCAGTTGTGCCTGAAGCCTAACCTATAGCTCAGATTTCCCATGTCATAAACCAATGATTTCTACTTTTTTGTTCTTGTTGTTGTTAAAATAATTTGACATAGGTTTATGTCAACTTTATTTTAAAAGGTCCTAACAAAAATATTTTTCAACAGCTTTTATGGCTGCAACAAACATTAATTCTGCAGTGTTTCATATTGTACACTGAATCATCATGAATTTTTAGGCTGGTGGATCATGACAGCCTTGGGGCTGTTTCAATTCCCTGTTTGAGGAGAAAAAACATCCAGAGAGGCAAAGAAACTTTCCAGAAGTAAAATGACACATTCTTAGCAGTAGAAAGAGTATAAACTGGGGTTCAGGGAGACAGGGTGGGGCAGCGATGCTTGGTTTATGTCAAGAGCTACAATATCAGAAGCACTGAGACATGCTCTGTAGGTACCACCACCTGCCATCTCTCTCCAAGGGCCAGGAAACAAAAGTCCTCAGATCAAAGTCACTGTCAGCAGAGTACCTTATTCAAGGAAAATAACCTTGTCCGGAAGGTACCTGAGGTGGGAAATTGAGACCCATGATTTCAGCAACAGGAGTGGCCAGGGGGCCTCCAGTGAAATTCTGGGCTGAAGCACTGGTCCAGAGGATCAAAACAGAGGCCAAGTTTAAACCCACCCTGGAACTTAACCACACTGGAAAGACAAAGGAGATGTGCTCAGAGTTCAGGGGGAGGGTGGGGAGTGAAATGGGAAACTCTGGGCCCACACAATAGCTCTCGAACCAACCATGGGGGCCACAGCCCTTAAAACCCTCATCAGCATTTGTGTTAGATTGCCATCTGCAAACTGGAGGACAAGCAATGTCTTTCCTGTTGCTGTAAGCAAACTGCTGGCATGGTTTTCCCAGAGAGCTGCCCAGCACCCAGCCCTGCTCCAGACATCAGCTTCCTCATCCTCCTCCAAGTGCATCTAATGTTTATTAAGTTCCACAAGTACTGTTGTGCTAAGAACTGAATACCTGCAAACATTTCATCTTCATGACAACTCTTGAGGCTGGTGATATTTTTATTTTCACTTATAAAGAAGGAAACCAAGGCCCAGAGAGGTTAAGTAACTTGTCCAAGGTTGCCCAGCTGGTATATGATCAAGCCAGGCTTTGAACCCTAGGAACCCAGCTCCCTGATCTGGGCTCACATTCTCTCCACTGCATCAGCTCTCCACTTTCTAGGAGGCCTCCTGTAGGACCCCGCCCATATTTGTGGGGTGTGCTGGTATTCAGTGGGACCTCCTACAAGACAATCCATATGAGAACCTTTCCTGCAGTGCCCTGGAGTTACCCCGTCCCCCTTCTGGAGTTCACAGATCACTGAGCAGTCTGTCGTGGGGCCGGTGCAGAGAGCAATCGGTGTTGTCCTGGGGGGCAATGGCGTTGTCATGATTTCCACAGGTAGCCACGATTCTGGCTGTCCTGGGAGTGCACAGGGCCTGAGGGTTCCTGCAGAGTCTAGAAACTCCCGGCTTTCACTCAAAAACAGAATCCCACCAAGTTCCTAACATTCGGCTTCCACATCCCTCACAAATACCTTCCACGGGCACGTGCCATATTTCACAGGAAGATGTCACATCTGAAAAGAACTAAGGATTATTCACCACAGCAAAAATGCTCCTGTCTGAAAGGCTCTGACTGTGGCAGGATTTATTTTTAAAGCGGCGCTATTTATAGCCGGATGTCGACATTAACACCAGTGCTTAAGTAGCCTACAAATGTCAAGGTGCCGTTTCCCAAGGAAAGCTTGGATGTGACAGGGAATGAACGAACGTGGAGCAAATCAAATCATCTCCTCAACATTAGATCAAAGGTGGATTTGTCCTCTGCTTTGGATCCTGCTTTGCCTCCACAGGAATATTAAGGGAAAAGCCACTTCCCCTAACAAGAGTTAACGGTAAGCTTTGAATGTCATGTTAGTGGGATCTGCTATGCACAGTACAATTAATGCAGCACTTCTGTGCACACGATTTTCTTTTACCCAGCACCTGGTGAAAGTACACAGCACTCACTGAATTCACATCTTCGAAACCAAGACAGAGGAGGCATTTTATGCTGTTTGTATTCAATGACGTATGACTGCCTGTCCCTTCCACAGAAGTCAAACCTGGTGAAAGTACACAGCACTCACTGAATTCACATCTTCAAAACCAAGACAGAAGAGGCATTTTATGCTGTTTGTATTCAATGACGTATGACTGCCTGTCCCTTCCACAGAAGTCACATTCACTTGTATGAGAGTGAGCAAGAACAGAGTCGTGTGAATTCTGGGAGTGGACATAGACTTTAACCACAGTATCTTAGTTTCTTAAACTGGAAAATCTTAGGTAGTTGGAGCCCTTTCAAAAATCTGAGTTTTCCTGATTTCTGATTGGTCTTTTATCAGGGAGCCTTTCTCTTCCTCACCTGACCCTGATTAATTCTGGAAGCACGGGGTAGCAGCATTCATCCTGCAGTTAGTGAGATTGTTTTCTCAAGCACAGTGATCATCACATCCCTGTGGTACCCCACGGTCAGGCCTGGGGATTAGGGCCAGCCAGACCTGCATTCAAATGCCACTCCCAACACCTCCAAGCTGTGTGCTCCAGGGTGAGCTACGAGCCTCTCCGAGCCTCAGTTTCCTCGTTTATTAAAACACAGAAAAGAAAACCATCATTCCAAGATCGCCACCAGGACCAGATGAAGTATTAGTTTCAAAGTGACATGCACAGTGGATACACTTAATGTGCTATTGTTGAGTTCTGATTTGGGTCTGACTACCTGGCTTCTGTTCGCTCCTTCTTTCTCATTCTTCTACTTCCCTTTCCTGCTTTCTTTGGGATTATTTGAATATCTTGTTTGTTTTTGTATTTTTTGTTTGTTTGTTTTTTTTTTTTTTTTTGTCTTTTGTCTTTTTTCCGTGTCCGGCAACGGATCGCTAACTCTTAGTGGTTGCTCCAGGGATCTCAATACACATATTTAAATTTAATTGATCTATTCAGAATTAAAGTCAGCCACTCCGGGTGAAACGTAAAAGTCTTTCCTGCATACTGGCGTCTTTTCTTTCCCTCTTTATGAAGTAGTTTTCTCATCTACCTACATGGAAACCTCCATCTGACAGCATTATAATTTTTCTTTGAGTTGTTATACATATTTTAAAGAATCTAAGAGGAGAAAATAGCCTGTTTCAGCCTATTATATTTATCCATGGTTTGCCATTTCTGTTTTTCTCATCCACTCAATTTTTAGTGAGCACCAGCTGTGTGCCAGCTACTGAGACAGGTGGTGGAGACACAATAGGAACAAAAGCTGAAGTGGCCCTTACAGAGGCAAGCACTCATCAAGTAAGGATCTAAAACACCAGCTCGTGGCGGGTGAGCAGGAGAGCACCAGCTGTGTGCCAGCTACTGAGACAGGTGGTGGAGACACAATAGGAACAAAAGCTGAAGTGGCCCTTGCAGAGGCAAGCACTCATCAAGTAAGGATCTAAAACACCAGCTCGTGGCGGGTGAGCAGGAGACGTAGCTATTTGTGGGGACACTCCACAAGCTGATGTTGACTGCCCACTGTGAACCACCATGCTGAGTACAGGGGACACAGTGGTTTAAAAAGACAGACCCAGTTCTGGCCCTCACGGATCCCCAGGTCCACACCCCAGGAAGCCAGGCAGGATTAGGACTCAGCATCTCTCCTGCATCCACAGTGCTAACCCTTGTCTGTCCTGCCTCTGCCTCTTCTGCACACTGTCACCTAATACAACTGCACATGTGAACGTGGTTTTACTACAGAGTAGGGTTCAGGGACTCCAGAGAGATCTCTGGGAAGCAAATCCTCACACCCTCTGCATAGGTTTACTCTACATAGGTTTACATGCCTGCCCTGCTGTGGTCCAGCCCTTGACCGCCCGTGTAAAAGGGCTGCCATCACAGAGTACCACAAACTGGCACTTCTGTTTAAAACAGCAGAAATGTGTCTTCCCACAGTTCTGGAGGACAGGAGTTTGAAATCAAGGTGTCAGCAAGGTTGGCTCGGAGCTCATGGAAGCTCTAAAGGAGAAACCTTGCCAGGCCTCTCTCCAGCTTCTGGGGTGGCTGGCGTCCCTCGCATCCCTTGACTTGTAGACACCTTTCTTCCATCTCTGCCTCCGTCATCACCCGGCCTCCTCCCTGTGTCTGTGTCTCTTCTCCTCTTCTCATAAGGACACCACTGGAGCTAGGGACATAGCTGTTTCCCTTTGGTTCATTCTCCAAAAGTGGTCACTTTCCCAGCAGTTTTTGGAAGATAATAGATTGGCATGACAGTAAAAAGATGAATATGTATTAAAATAGTTGTTTTAGTATACGTAAATGTCACAGTGAAATACTCAGACATTTTTGGATGTCAAAGTGGATATTGCCTCTGTGGTTTAGAGGATGCCAAGTATTCAACAACCCGCGAAGTACAGGACGGTCTCACACACAGAGCAGTGCCCCCCCTCCAATGCCCTGTGGAGAAACACTGTGGGAGGGACAAGGCTCCATCCACCCAGGGCAAGGGATGAGCATCCGTCTTTGGGAAACTAACACAGCAGTGCCTCCTGAGAAAGCCACAACCCCGCCACCCTGGGCCCATTCTGAGCCCGCCCTCAGCAGCTACAAGCACCAGGCAGAGCTGCTTCCCAGAAGGTGACCACAGGGTGGTTTCCCTGAATATGGGGCACCCCTACCATTACAGCTGGCCACCCTTCCTTCAGCTGCAAGCCACCAACAACAGCCAGGTAGGATCACACACTCCTAAGCATCCCTTTCCTTGAAGAGCAAGACTCTAGAACAGTGCCATTGGGCTGCACTCCTGTAGAGGCCACAGTTGTACAGATACCGGTGGGCAGGAGCAGAGAGCAGCTGGGGTGCTTGTCCCCTGTTTCCTCCCACTGCCACACTTCTCGCAGTGGCTGCAGGAACTGCTGCACTAGTCTGCTGGGCTTGCGGTAACAAAATACCACAAACTGAGGGGCTTAAAGCAACAGAAATTCACCCTCTCACTGTTCTGGAGGCTGGAATTCCTAAATCAAGGTATCAGCAGAGCCAGGCTCCCTCTGAAGGCTCTAGGAGAGGATCTTCCTGGCCTCCCCCAGTTCTCAGCATTGCCAGCAATCCGTGGTGCTCTTTGGCTGGGGCCACATCACTCCGATCTCTGCCTCCATTGTTTTCTTCCTTGTGCATCTGCGTTTCTGTCCAAATTTCTCTACTTCTCTTATAAAGACACCCGTCACTCAGTAAGGGCCCACCCTAATACAATGTGACCTCATCTTAATCAAATCATATCTGCAAGCACCCTATACTTCCAAAAGTACCTTTTGCCCTTAAATCTGAGAAGCTGGAAGAAAAAAAAAAATTTACTCCATTTTATCATAAGGTGTTCAGTTCTGATGGGAATCCTGCTTCAGACCAGTACTGGGCATTTTGATCAGATACATGGGCCAAGGTCTAGCCTGAGGATTGTTTGTGGTTGAATGCAATGCCGAGCAGTTATGGGGAGATCCTCATCTGGCATTCTCCCTGACTGAGCAGATGCTGGAAATCACCATCTCTCTAGTGTCCTGCCCTCTTGGAGAGTCTCAGTTTACTCCAGAAAGAAGCTGTGGCTTGGCCTTTGGAAGCATTTTTACAGGAGCTCTGGTGAGCCCCAGAGAGGCAAGCTCTGCAGACAAGCACCTTGACCTCAGGCCTCCAACTGCTCAGTAATTCCCCACGGTGGCAGGAAGTGTCTGCAGGGACAGGCTATTTCAACAATCACCATGCATACACTCGTTCATGCATTTACTAATTTTCTCAATCAACTGATCAATATTTATTGAGTGCCTACTACATGCCAGATTTTGTCCTAGGCACTAGAACAAAGTCACTCTCAAGGATGTTACATTTTGGTGGGGAAAACAATACACAAGTAGACAATTAAAACAGGCAAGATAAGTGCCATGAAGAAAACAGAACAGGTGATGTATGTGCACATGGACAGAGAGGTGGTGGTTCCTTTAGATAAGATGGTTGGGAGAGCAATGTGAAATTGAGACCTAATTGATAAGGAATCAAAAATGCCAGTGCAGAGGGAAACAGCTTCCAAATGGAAGAAATGGTAAGTGCAAAGGTCCTGGGGCAGAAACAAGTGTAGTATGTTCCAGAAAACAAGGAAGGCCAGTGTGGCTGGGCATGGGAAGCAAGGGGGTCCTGGTAGGAGTCAAGGTTGAAGGAGTAGGTGGGGTTAGAGAGCATAGGGTCTCGTAGCAGAGTTTAGGTTTTTATCTCTGTGCAGTACAAAGCAACTGGTGGATGTTCAGCAGAAGAGGGAAATGATTTGATTCTTGATTTAACAGGGCAGCCACGACTGCTATGGGGAGAACGGGCTCTAGGACACGCAGTCTCAGGCAGAGTGTCCCCGAGGGCCATGGAGGGACTGACAGATATTGTAAGCAGGTAGCTGAGAAGTGGCTAGTTTCCTGGGCAGACTTAGAAGATTCTGTTGGTGGATTCATCTCATTCACAAGTATTTATTGTGTGGTTTATCTATGCCAAGCCAGGCACTGGGGATATATTGATAAACAAAAAGATATGGAACCTGCCCACTCTAAGACTATTGAGTTTAGGGTGATGGGGACAAATGAGATCCAGACAGCAGACACAGCAAGTGCCAAGGCCCTGGGGCGGGGTGCAGCATGCCCATTAAAGGAACCAAAAGGAAGTCCATGTGGCTGACAGTGAGGAGTGGGGGGTGGAGAATGAAGCTGGAGACATGGCCAAGGCCAGACCACGTGGGCCCTGACCTGGATACTGTCAGCTTCAGGACAGAAACAAACTCTGAACTTACTTTTTTTCTCTTCTGAACCTGCAATCCCACTAGGTCCATAATTTTAAATACCAGCTCTAATCTGATGACTCCTAAGTTTCTATCTCCAGCCAGCCTGAACTTACTTTTTTTCTCTTCTGAACCTGCAATCCCACCAGGTCCATAATTTTAAATACCAGCTCTAATCTGATGACTCCTAAGTTTCTATCTCCAGCCAGGTCTCTCTGTAAACTCCGAAATTGGACAAAAGAGAAAGGAAATGGCATGAAAAACCTACTCAACAAAATAACAGAAACTTCCCAAGTATAGGGAGAGACATCAACGTTCAGATCAAGGAGGCTCAAAGATCCTCTCCAAGACACAAACCGGCAAAGCTCAAAGATAAAGAGAGAATCTTAAAAGAAGCAAGAGAAAAGCATCAAGCCACGTATAAGGGAGCCCGTCGACTAACAGCAGACTTCTCAGCAGAAACTCTATAGGCCAGAAGAAAATGGGGTGATATATGCAAAATACTAAAAGAAGAAAACTACCAGCCAAGAATACTATACCCATCAAGGCTATCCTTGAGGAA
>NW_007731209.1:39683-69084 GCF_000696425.1 Galeopterus variegatus
AGAGAGAATCTTAAAAGAAGCAAGAGAAAAGCATCAAGCCACGTATAAGGGAGCCCGTCGACTAACAGCAGACTTCTCAGCAGAAACTCTATAGGCCAGAAGAAAATGGGGTGATATATGCAAAATACTAAAAGAAGAAAACTACCAGCCAAGAATACTATACCCATCAAGGCTATCCTTGAGGAATGAGGGAAAAAATAATGTGTTTTCCAGACAAACAAAAGCTGCAGGAGTTCACCACCGTACAACCAGCCCTACGAGAAATCCTGAAGGAAGTTGTGCATCTGAAATCTCAAAAACAGTAATCATCGCCAGAAGTACACAAGAAGAACAAAACCCACTGGTAGAACACAAATGCAAGTGAGAAAGAGAACGAAACTAAAGTTACTACCACAAAAAACCATAATGACAATGCAATAATACCCCTGCTTTATTTCTGATTTTAGTAATTTCAGTTTTCTTTGTTTCTTGGTCAGTCCAGATAAAAACCTGCAAATTTTGTTGATCTTTTTAAAGAATCAATCTTTGGTTTTGTTGATCTTCTCTATTGTCTTTTATATCCCTATTTCATATATTTCTGTTGTAATCTTTGTTATTTCCTACTTATACTTGCTTTTGGTTGAATTTACTTTTTTTCCATTTTCTTAAGATAGAAGTTTACATTACTGATTTGAGATTTTTCTTATTTTTAATACAGATGTTTACAAGAATAAATTTTCCTCTAAGCACTGCATAAGCCCTGTATCCTATAAATTTTCATATGCTGTGCTTCTATTTTTATCTCCAAGTACTCTCTAATTTCCCTGTGATTTTTCTTTCTACCCATTGATTAATTAGGAGAGTGTTGTTTAATTTCCACACATTTGTGAATTTTCTAAATTTCCTTCTATTATTGTGGCCAGAGAACATATTTTCTATGATCTTACTCTTTGTAAATGTATTAAGAATTGTTGTGTGGCAGGAAAAAAAAAACCCACTACATTTTACATTTTGTAATGATGAATATGCCTATCCTGATTTGATCATCACATATTGTACACAAATACTGATAGTCGACTCTGTATCTCACGAATATGTATAATCAATTATGTTTCAATAGAAAAAAATTATAAATAAATAAATAAATGTTGGCTAGCAATAGACAACTAGTACACCTTGTAATGGGTCTCCCTGCACCTACTCCTGCATAGTACATTTCTACAGAGTTGCAAAAATAATCTTTTAAAAATTCAAGTTAGATCATATCCCATCATTGAAAACCTTCTAATGGCTTCCCATCGGACTTTGGATTTTTTTTCCATCAGACTTGGGAAAACAAAAATTCAAAGTCCTTATCTTGGCCTTCAAGACCTCAAACAACCTGCTCTTCCTCATCTCCCTGACCTCATCTTATAAATCTCGTTCCCTGTGTCCACTCTATTTCTGCAATTCTGGTCTCCCCCCATTCCTCAAACATTCCTCAAACATACCAGGCACCCTCCTCTGTCTCAGAGCCTTTGCACATCTGCAGCCTCCCTCCCTCACTTTATGCAGGTCCCTGCTCAAATGTCACATTATCGGAGAGACATTCCCCAAACACTGAATAAAAACTAGCACTTTTATCTTTACCACCCTTTATTCCTTTTCACTTTTCACCACTTGACATATACTTTACTTTGTTTATGAACCCTCTACCAGAATCAAGGACAAGAGTTTAGATCACATTTTGTCAGCAACTAGAAAGTGCTTGACACATATTAGTTGCTCAATAAATATTTTTTTGAATGAATGAATGTGTCTTTAGGTGTGGGTTCAATTGGATTTTTTCATCAGGGTCATGAGAGTAGTCTTCAAAGACTGCAGGGAGCCAGTCACTGAGGTGAATGAACCCATTTCCTCTTAAAATAAGCATTTATGGTCATATTCTTATAGCTATTTAAGTGAAAAGTTATTTGGAAACCCCCAAGTAGAGTCAAAAAGGCCCCTGAAGAGAACCATGCATTGGATATTTGATTTACACAACCAGTTACTGACCATTAGAGAAAAGGCATATGTCGTCTTTGGCTAAATTGAATTATCAATATTAAGACAAATGGCACATCAGTGATACTTGGAAACAAAAAAGCCTGTGTGTGAACGTGACCAATAGACTAATCATCAGTTCAGACAGACACTGAACATATATTGGCACCACTCCACAGCAGCAATTACGCCACACTGACATAAAACTACCATTCCTAATTTACCTAACATAGTATCCCCTCTGCTCCCAGTCACTTTAAGGACTCTAAAGATGGTGTCAAGTATGAGGTAATGCAATCTAGAGCACAGTGACCACCAGGCATTTGGTTGAAAAGATGCCACAATGCCAACTGGATGAAGCCACACTCCTGATAACCCGTGGGGACACCCCAGAGTGAAGACCCAGAATTCTTCCATATCATGGATTCTGTGGTCATAAGTGATCCGTCTCCCACACAGAACTGTTCCCTGACCCCACCACCTATCCCTAATGTTCCCCATCACAGCAAATGACCCCATCACTCACCTAAACTCACATCAGACCCTGGTGTCATCCTGACTCCTCTCCATCCAATTCTCCCACACAGAACTGTTCCCTGACCCCACCACCTATCCCTAATGTTCCCCATCACAGCAAATGGCCCCATCACTCACCTAAACTCACATCAGACCCTGGTGTCATCCTGACTCCTCTCCATCCAATCCACCTCAAAACCATTGATTCTACCCAGAGAAGACAGACAGATCCGGGCACATTCCACCCCTGCACTCCCCACCTTAGTCAAGCCACCATGCCTCGGGTCTGGATGTGGCTCCTGGGGGGGGGGTCTGTGCCTCCACTCGGGCCCCCATGATTTTTTCCCAGCATGGCCACTGGAGTGATCCTTTACAAACTACAATCAGATGTGATTCATTCTCTCTCAACCTCCCAACAGAAGTCCCAAAGAGAGAGACTTGGAAAAATTTTCCCTCAATTGCTATGAAAATATTCCTGAAGACAGTTTCTTCTATGCCATTCTTTTTTAAAAAACAAATTTGTCTGATGTAATTTTTAAAAATTGAAGCATAATTGATTATATATATTTGTAGGATACAAAGTTGACAACCAATAGTTGTGTACAATATGTGATGGTCAAAGCAGGACAGTTAGCTTATTCACCACTATAATACATAATCATTCTTTATGTCTGTTAACCAATTTCTCATTAATTTCTCATTTATCCCCTTCCTTTCCCCTCCCCCTCCCCCTCTCCACTTCTAGCAACCACAGTCCTGTTCTCTCTTCCCAAAAGTTCAACATATTATTGTGATTGTTGTCCCCCCACCCTTTCTTTATTGTTTATTTATCAATTCAGCTCCCACTTATGAGCGAGGACATGCAGTATTTCTCTTTCTGTGCCTGGGTTGCTTCTCTTAATTTTCTCTGGGCTCATCCATGCTGCTGTGAATGGCAGAATTTCATTCTTCTTTATGGCAGAGTAGTATTTCATTGCGTATATATACCACTTTTTCTTTATCCACTCATCCAATTGTCTCAGTTGGTTAGAGCATAGCCTTGTAACACCAAGGTCAAGGGTTCAGATCCCCCATACTGGCCAGCTGCCAAAAATGCAAAAAAATAAAATAAGATAAAATAAAAAATTATGGCTCTCTTCTATATTACTCTGTATCCTTCAGCATAACATCCAAGTAAGAAAATTATGTTCTGTGCTCCATGCTTTGCTTTCTTGGGGAAACAGTCAGCTCCCTTTCTTTAAGCAATGAGAATTATGTAATTGCTCAAATTTTCTTTTTATGCAGTCTTCTTGTACACTCAGAGCCAAATTAGAACATTAGAGTAACTGTGTCTAACCTCCCAGGCAGCATATTTATATTCTCCCTTCTCTTTATCCAAAAGATTTATTTCCATTAATATCACTTCATTATTTGTGACGATCTGGGTAATTTGACCATATCCTTGGAAAGAAGCATGATAAAAACACATATACAGATAATGAAGTCATCAATTACTATTACTATTTTTAAAAGTACAAAAATCAGGAGGGACTCAAATCAGGTTAAATGTTACTGGCTTGATTCATGAGGGGGATTCCAGCCAGTTTCAGTATAATTCTCACTGGATTGTTTTAGAAAATGCTCAGCCCCAATTTCAGTCTTATCTATTTCACTAAAAGCTTTTATATTTTGGAAAAAAATTTAAAAGCTCTATTTTCAAGTCAATAAAGACCAGTGGCAGGTGTGGTTTGTTGAGCCGATCACCAGCCCTTTCCTAAACCAGCAGCTCAGCATCTTTGCTCTGCCCAGATGATGGTTAGAGGCTGCAAGTGGCCCAGGTGTGGCTTCAGGTACATTTAGATGGGAATCCTGCATCACCGGACAGCCTCCTCAGATGGGCGCTGGTCCTGGTAGAATCTTCTTTGGCTCTCAGCAATTGAAACCAGGATAGGGTTCCAATTCAATTCAAATCACTGACTGCAAGAGACAAAGTGCCACCCACACAAAGCAAGCTGCAGTGGAGTCCAGGTGGCTTCAGGAAATGCAACGTCATCATTTAACTCACATTTGTGGAGAGGAGAGTGCTGGGTCTCCTCAATTTTTAAACCAAGTCAGCTACACACTGGGGCCCGCAGGTATCCACCTCCACTTTTCCCCGTGTCCACTGATGAGCTTCACTGCTCAGAAAAAAAATGGTTTTGAAGGGATAATTTTGCATAGTCCATTTCCTATTATGACAAAAATACCAGAAGAAGAGCAGGAAAGTCACTGCACTCTTCCACCAGTACAGACTGAGGCAGCGTGTGTGAAACACGCGATTACCCAGCTTGAGGGTGATTCTTTGAAAGCCACAAAGTTTAGCAAGTTCCGTTCAAGAGCACAGGGATTCCAACAACTGCTGTGGGGGAGTCATCACCTCCCTCTTCCTGTTCCTCCTCAGCACCTGGTGTGGAAAACTGGCAGGTGGCACAGGGTTTATGCAAACGTACAAGATATTCACCTTTCAGCAGTGACAGAATCACCTCCCGCCAGAAGGACAAGCCTCTTTGAAACTCCATTTCTTCTTTCTCTCCCTTTTTTCTTGAGCAGAAGTCCTTTGAGAAAGAGCTGCTTTTGCTCCAGCAGGCCTCTCTCCCAGGTGACTGGAGGCTTCCGTGACAGGCCACCTGTCCCAGCACGCTGGACGATGGACCCCCTTGGGGCCTTCACCCTCCCTTCCCTTCCCCCGTTTCCAAGCCACTCTCATTCATTCACTTATTAAAACTGTCCTGGGAAGAAGAGTTTCATGAGGTACCTATGAAGCTCCTGGCACTGCTCCAGCACTGGATATCATCCAACAAAATGTCCCTGCCTCCCGAAGCTCACTTTTCAGCTGGGGAAGGAGGAGTGGGACAGACCAAAAACACAAATTAGCAAAAGAGCTGGGTGGAGATGAGGGTTAAGGAGAAAAATAGAGCCAGGGTGGGGCTTGTGCGTCATGCATGAAGGTAGGTGGCAGGAGGGACCCAGTGGTAGAGGGTGAGCCACAGCACCAGGGCAGCAGCAGACCAGCCAGATGCCATCAGCTTAACCAGAGTCTTTGCACACGTTTTTGAAAGGCCTGTGCTCTGAGAGGATGGAATAGAGAAAGGGTTGCCCCATCAGTGGAAACTTTGGAGCCAGGCTCCCCACCCAGAGATGCAGGCGCAGCCCAGGCCAGGCTCAGGAACTCAGCTGGACTTCCTCCCCGACTGGCTCTCTCGGGGTATGGAGAAGACTCCACACAGCAGGCCCGAGGCTGCTGTCCTTGGAGAGGTCTGCTGAAGGCTGGCCCTGGCTGGTGGTCTGGAAACCTAGATCTGGGGAGGGTTTCCCACCATTCCCTAACTGCTCAGAGGGGATCCCTGTGGCTAACTATTTGTACAAACACGTGGTTGATGCGGAGCACTGGCTTTCCTTCTGGGATCCGGAATTTTGGTACTAGGCCAAGGTGCCCCCATGATCAGCTCCCAGTAAAATCTCTGGGCGCTGATTCTCTGCTGAGCTTACCTGTTAGATGACATTGCACACACATGTTATCAGCAGCTGTTGCTGGGAGTTGACCCCCAGGCCCTGCACAGGCTTCTTCACCATTTGTCCTCCCAAAGGCTTGCAATGCCCAGGCTGTGTGCACCCCTGGAGGGGAGGGCTGCCAAGGAGAGGGCAGTTTTCAGAGGGGGATGGACAGACCTGGATATGAGCCTGGGTTGTCCACACCCGTGTAAGGCCCTAGGTGTGAGGTTCAAACCCAAGGTCAGACAGGAAGGGCAGCCTCCACAGGCCAGGTGAGGAGAGACACAGGTTTGTGCAGACAGGAATCTTACACCCCTAAAGCTGAACCAGACTTCCTCTGCCCATGGGTAGGATCGACGCGTTCAGTCACCCCCTTAAGGTAATCCAGTGTGTGACAGCTGAATAATGCCCCCGAAGATACCTGACTTCCAAACCTGGAACCCATGATGGGGACTTTGTAGATGTGACTAAGGTAAGGACCATGAGATGGGAACTTTTCAGGTGAGTCCAATAACATCAAAAGGGTCTTTATAAGAGGGAGGCAGGAGGCGAGAGATGAGAGAAGATGTTACATTGCTGGCTTTGAGGGTGAAGAGTGAGGCGTGAGTGGCCCCTGGAAGCTGGAAGAGGACAGATGTGACTAAGGTAAGGACCATGAGATGGGAACTTTTCAGGTGAGTCCAATATCATCAAAAGGGTCTTTATAAGAGGGAGGCAGGAGGCGAGAGATGAGAGAAGATGCTACATTGCTGGCTTTGAGGGTGAAGAGTGAGGCGTGAGTGGCCCCTGGAAGCTGGAAGAGGAGGAACAGATTCTCCCCTAAAGCCTTCAGGAAGGAACCAGCCCTGCCATCTGACACCTTCATTTTAGCCTGTAAGACTCATTTTGGACTTCTGACCTCCAGGATGGTAAGAAAATACATTTGTGTTGTCTTAAGCCATGAAGCCACGGTGGGCTGATTTGTTACAGCAGCAACAAGAAACAAATACATGGGGTTTCTCAACCTCAGGACTATTTATATTTTGAGCCAGAAAATTCTTTGCTGTTGGGGGCTATATTAGTCTATTTCAGTTGCTTATAACGAAATACCTAGAATTGGGTGATTTGTAATAAAACAAAATTTATTGCTTACAGTTTCAGAGGCTGGGAAGTTCAAAGTCCAAGGAACACATCTGGTGAAGGCCTTGGTGTTAACAGTAAGGCAGGGGTCTCACATGGCAGGGTGGCAGAGCAGAGAGAGACTAACCTCAATCACTCCCCTTTTAAAGACTCTAGAACCACTCCTTTTATTCCAGAATGGATCAATCCATTCATGAGAGTACAGTCCTCACAATCCAATCACCCCCTCAAGGCCCCACTTTTCGATTACCATAACAGGATTTCCTACCCTCAACAGTTATAATGGGGATAAGCTTCAATGACTTTGGGGGACCATTCAATCCACTCCAGGGACTGACCTGTGCATTATAGGAGATTTAACTACATTCCCTACCCACTAGATGCTAATAGCTCTCCTTCCCCAGTCACACCAATCAAAAATGTCCCCAGACTTGCCAAATGTCCCCTGGGGGGCAACTTGCCCCCATTGAGAACTACCGATCTAAATTATCCTTCCTGTTTACTTTAATCTGGCACACTCTCAACTAAGCTCTTTATATCCAGGGATTCACAGCCCATCTTCCATTAAGTTAATCAAACACCTTCTTTGCCCAAAGTACTAAGGCAGAGGGTTTAATAAATCATGGTTTGTGCCCTAGGAGAACTCACAGTTGGTAGTCACAGAAGTTGCTTAAATAACTACATGGTCATATCTCCTCTCTTTAAGGTTATGTCCTAAACTTAGAGCAAGTATGCAAAGCAATATAGCCAGAGTCAGCCTTGGCTCTTCCCCAGGAGAGGGCTCAGTTGGACACACATGTGTCTCACAAGCCACCCAGCATGGAGCACAGTTCTGTTCACCTGGCTGAGAACCATACGACCAGCTTGCTTCATATTCAGGACCAATAGTGAGAGAATAGGGCACCTTTATTTTTTAATTGAGATGTAATTTACATTCCATAAAATTCACTATTTTAACATGTACTATTCAGTGTTTTTGGTATAGTCACAAAGTTCTGCAACCATCATTACTACCTCATCCCATAACATTTTCATTACCCCCCAAATAAACTTCATACCCATTAGCAGTCACTCCTCATTTCCTCGTGATCCCCCCACCATCCCTGGCAACCACTAATCTGCTTCCCCTCTGAGCTCTAACAGTCTCCCCAAAGGAGCTATAGATGGAGTTAAAAATCACTTCTTGATTTAAAGAGTATCAGTGAGCACAGCATAATATTGTTTTCCACACTTGTGAAATGCAAATGATCAAAGTAAGGTACTACGTTAATGATCAAGTATGTACCGTGCAGTATCACTGGAGATGATTATCCTTCTATTCTTTTATTTAAAAAAAAATCCCACAATGAGAATCCAATAAAATTTTAACACTCAAGAAAAAAAAAAAGCTAAAGAATTTATTCAGCTTAACACAATGACATCAATAGCAAATTAACCCATCCATTAAATATTGAAGTAGATCCCAGCTCATCAGAAATGCATGAGGAGTATCCAATTACCTGCACCCTGATAAAGCAATTTTCTGATTTCTCTATTCTCTTTATAACAAAGGTCGTTATGCATCTGAGGAATGGCTTAAAATTCATGAAGTTTAAAAAACCAGTGTAGACACCTCTGGTCTTTAACTTAAGCTCAATTTCCATTCAGAAGCACTGCCTACCACCACACAGCTCAGCTGTGTTTAAAATCCTAAGAAATGGAAATGCATAATTGGTTTTACGGGATTGCTTCCAGAAACATTCGAATTTTGTTATTTATTGCTTTTTATACCATCAAAAGGGTGAAAACAGCCCCAAGAGCCCTGAATTTTGATGATGGCAGCAGAGAGAGCTTCAACTGTGTTCTGCTCTGGAGCCCCGCAGCCCCGCCTTGCTCAGGCTGACCTTTGGCAGAGCAGAAGTGGTCCCCAAATGCAGAACACCAGCCTACCTTTAGGACCTGTTCTAGGTTCTCCAGCTTGGCTTTGAGCTGATGTTTCTCCTTCACGGCCAAATCACGTTCTCTGGTCACTACAGTGAGCTTGCGGCTGAGCTGAGCATAATCTTCCTTCACCTACAAGAAGAGAAGGGAGGAGAAAAGGAGACTGTTACCCCTGACTAGCATCTGTTGATATTTTAGGCACATTATCTTCAATTTCCTTTGGGAGAATCTTCTCCTCCTTTATTCTCCTTCATGGACTTCAGGTGGGTCCACTCTGCTGGGGGTGACTACATGTGACCGAGGCTGGCCAATCAGCACACAGCCTTCCTCTTCATCCCTCCCATCTCAACTCAGCCTCAGCAATTGGTTCAGGACCGAGAATGTGACCCAGGCCCAGCCAATCAGTGCAATCCCATCCCTGGATATAGAGGTTGGTTGGGGAGGTCATGTGACCAACTGCATCATAGAGAATGAGGTCTTGGATGTGTGTACGGGCCTGGGAAGACTCTCTCTTTTGCCCACTGGACTTGCAAAGTTGAGGACAAAAGGCTGGAGCTACTATAGCATTTGCAATCATGAGGAAAAATCCATCTGGGAATAAAGCCAATGAAACAGACAGAGAGCCAAGAGATGCAGCCCAAGAAGCAGGATCCTGGAAGCATCATTTGAGCACCTAGATCAAGCTTTACCTGAAGCTAATCATCTTTTCCTTTCATTACTTGGGCCAGTAGGTTTTCTGTTTGCTTCCACCAGTTTGAATTGTTCTGTCTCTTGTAGCCATGACAGTCTTAACAGATATAAAAGTGTTATCCAAATTGTCTAGGCAGACTAAGTTTTCAGTCTAAAAATTTTACCCAGTCTTAGAAGTTGATAAAAACAGCAACAGAACTCCACATGGATTAGAATGAATTCACCCAACAACCTCAGAAACCATGCCGATTTCATCCTCAGGCCACAATTCCCAGGGCCAAGCTATCAGCTTCTCTGGGGGGCACCACTTACTCTCAACTTCTCCTATGGCTTTTTTGAAATAGGTGAGGGCATGTCATTGATGAGAGACAGTACTGTCGTTTATTCCCCATTAATTTTCACTGTGGAAGCAACATATTTTAACCCAGCAATGCACCTTGAATTTCTTTTCCTTCTTCCCAAGTGTTACAACATGAACTATGGCTTCAGTAACAGACTGTCATAAACTCATATTTTTCAGCTACAGAAGTCCTTTCTGTTCCAAATACTTTATGCACTGCCTAGTTTAACCTGACAATGTCTGTGGCACCAGAAGAAAGGAAGGCATCCACTTGGCATTCCTAATGGGAGCAGAGTTACAGGGAAGCTATTATTAAGAGGTCATAGAGAGGTCTGATTCACAGGAGTATTTCCATGCTACTTAGCTGTAATGTGGTGCAGCTGGCCATGAACTTAGAAATAGTATTCAAATGCTCCTGGTGAAAATGTCATGACTTATTTGTATTCAACAGTTCTCACTTTTGAACCTCAACTCCAGGGGTACAGTTTTCCTGAAAGTTCTCACTTCTCATGTTCTAGTTGTTCAAGAAAATCAGACTTGAGGGTAACATTTGCATGTCCCAAAGTCCAGTTTCACACAGCTGCCAGCATAAGCTTTCTGAAAGATTTGTCATACCTTGCCTCTCCCTGCTTGAAATCTCCTGAGGCTTACAGGAAAATTAGGATAAAATCCAAACACCTTGGTGGTCTTTAAGACTCTGCAGAATGTGACCCCACCCACTGCTATCCTAGTTTCACCTGCTTCCCTGTTGCCACCATTCACCATGCTGGGGACACCCTGCCTTTCTTTCTGCCCCTTAAACCATCAAAGCTCATTCCCACCCCAGGGCCTTTGCACTTTCTGGTTCCACTGCCTGGCACATCCCAACCCACCTTCCACACCACCTCCAGCCCCTACTCATCCACCTTCACCCCCCCTTCCTGATTTGATATGCTTTATTTTCCGTGGGCACTTATTCCTATCAGAAATTATCCTATGTAGTTGTTTACATTTTTCTTGTCGTTGCTCCTCATTAGAATATAAGTTCAACTTAGACAGGACTCTTCTTTTGCTATCTAATTGCTAGAGACTACAAGAGTGCCTGGCACAGAGTCAGTGGTCAAGAAAGATTTTTGGACTGAATGGGGAGGTGGCTTGTGTTCCTGGGTGGGTTATTCTGTTGGTCCTTTCAGGTCCAGTCCCCACCCTCATATGTCCTGCTCTGTGCCCCAAGAGTACTGTCTTCATTGTCTGCATCTCCTGTGCCATCTGGTTTCTAATTAGATTTGAACAGTGGGAGATACCAGCAGGAAACCAGGGGGCAGGGAAGAGTGAGGTTGGCATCAACTGCCTTCCCCTGGCACCTCCCCACCAGCCTGCAGGGTGACCTGGGTAGAAAAGAGCTCCCATAGCCGGCCTGAGCCCACTCTCCTTGGAAAGGCAGCATGCAAGGCCGGCACTTGCTTGGCTGGCAACCTGGGAACTTGGATTTGAGGAGGGTTCCCCCTATTCCCTAACTGATAAGGATGGGAGTCGCTGTGTGTAGACTGTTGGTACAATGTGGTTCATGCTGAACACCTGCTCTCCTTCTGGGAGTCTGGAATTTTGGTATGAGCCAGGCAGAAGTGCCCACGTGAACAGCCCCCAATAAAAACTCTGGGTGCCAGTCATTAATAGGCTTCCCTGGTGGATGACATTCCACACGTGTTGTCACAACTTGCTGCTGTGGGGGAATTAAGCACATCCTGTGTGATTCTTGGGTATCCTCTTGGAAGCTTGTCACTAGTCTCCCCTGGACTTCACCCCATGTGTCTTTTCCCTCTGCTGCTTGTGTTTTGTGTCCTTGTGCTATATAATAAATCACAGCCATGATTATGACCATACGCTGCATCCTGTGAATTCTCCCAGTGAATCCTCGAACCTGGGGGTGATCTTGGGGACCACTGGCACGATGTCTTTCTACCTACAGCCAAACTCCAGTGGGAGGGCCTCTCCTACACCGTTCTCCCAAGGTCCTGGAGGGTGGTCCTAGGGCCTGGGCTGCTGCTGGCTTTCTGCCCACCCCCCGCCTTTGTTAGTAATTTCTTCCTTAAACTCTGTTCTATCCCCCAGTTTGGAAGTGCCATCTTTTTCCTATTAGGACTCTGATGGATAAAATCTGGAAAGAAAAATATCTTCAAACAGTCCAGAAGCAAAATGAATGATTCAAAGTCTTCTTAAATAAGGTGCGTCTAAGAGGCATAGAGTCAAACCCAGGCTTTGTAGGCAAGCAGATGGGTTTCCGGCTCCATTTGCAGAACCCAGCACAACAATGTATTTGTTATCCGGTACATTGGAAGAGCACAGGCAGTCAGGAATTACCCCCAAAGGGCATTAACCAGGGCTTTGGTCAAGAATGGTCAATCCCCAACCTGCAGACAGGTCACAATCCAACCGTGCAACAATGTATTTGTTATCCGGTACATTGGAAGAGCACAGGCAGTCAGGAATTACCCCCCAAAGGGCATTGACCAGGGCTTTGGTCAAGAATGGTCAATCCCCAACCTGCAGACAGGTCACAATCCAACCGTGAATCTGGAATGGATTGTTGGGTTCCAGAACCCACTCTCCCATAGAAATGCTGCAAACAGGGGTCAGGACAGACGTTAGAGGATCAGGCTGGCCCATAAATCCTATTTGTCCCACAATGGAGCTAAAATGGAACTAAATTTAACAGAGTGAAGCAAAAACACTGTTTTATGCAGTTGTAAATATGGTGGTAAGTATAGTAACTTAGCAAAAATGTTGGAAAAATTAATATTTTTTTGGTCTGGAAGATGATGCTTATAGGGAAAGTGAAAGAATAGAAGGATAGGGAAGAAAATGTGGAGTCCAGGCAGAATGTGCCGAGGACTTCTAGGGTAAGTCAGTGACATTTATCCTTCAGTGGACCTCATCTCACACCAAAATTAGGGTTTTGCATTTCCTTGACCTTGGATTTTCCATAGTGTCTTCTTTAAGTTTATCAGATTAATTAAGGTCATTGCTCTCATTTGCAACAATCGGGGGTGTCTGTGGATAAGGAGAGGGGAGAGGTGAACAAAGAGACTGATTTTTTAGAGACTGAAGTAGGCTGAATAATAACCCCACAAATGTGTCTCCATCCTAATCTCTGGAATCTGTGAATATATTACTTTACATGGCAGAAGGGACTTTAAAGATGTGATTATGTCAAGTGTCTTTAGATGGGGAGATGATCCTGGATTATCCGGGTGGGCCCAACATAATCAAAAACAAGCTTCCTATAAGGGGAAGAGGAAGACAGAAGGGTCTGAGTTAAAAAAAAGACAGAGATTTGTAGATGCTCTGCTACAGGCTTTGAAGATAAGGAGAGGTCACGAGCCAAGGAACACAGGCAGCCTCTAGAAGCCAAAAACAGTGAGACAACAGACTCTCCCCTAGAGCCTCCAGAAGGCATGCAGCCCTGCTCCTACCTGGTTTTGGAACTTCTAATTTCCAGAGCTGTTAGATAATAAATGTGCACTGCGTAAGACATTATGTTTGTGGTAATCTTTTACAGCAGCAAAAGGAAACTAATACAAAGGTTAACTAGATGATAATCCTAATAAGTACAAGCATTTATACAATTCTCACTGTACACCAGTAACTGGCATAATGTCCCTGGAAAACCTCAGTCTCAGACAAATGGTTGAGTGAGTCCCCCTGCCCCTCGCTGCTCTGTGGGCCCCGAGTGGCAACTCTCTCCGCTCTTGCCATTGTCACTGCCCTTTACTCCAGACACACCTTCTTAAGACCCTTAGTAACTCTCCTTGGTTGCTTTTGGGGGGTGCACCATCTCTCCTGCCAGGACGCAGATGGAGACCCTATGTGACCCAGTTCTCCAATGACTCTCGAGCAGAAATGAGAAATGACCCTTCATGAATACCAAGCTTCCTAAGGGGCTTGGGCTATGCCTCTCCTTCTGGCTGCAGTAAGGATGCAGCACTTAGAGATGGAACACCACCCCATGACAGGACCGCAAAAGCCACCACCAAGCATGGAGCAGCTAGCGAGGAGGAGGCACCTGGGTCTTCCTTCTCTAAGCAGCTGCCTCCACCTGAATTCTCCATCTCTGGGCTTCCTGAGCACTATAATGCCCCTGGTGTTTAAGCCACCAAGCTCAGATTTCCATGACATGCAGCTGGAAATAAGCCTAGCTGATAAACCCAGAGAAGGGGGCTTTCTCTAATTTGGCAGCTGCAGATCCTACCTGGATTCAGGACTCCAACTCCCCCGGGCCCCACTGAGCACCCTGCAAGGTGCAAGGATCCACACTGTGATGACGCGTTTGGCTCCAAGCCGATCATGTTCAGGACCAGAGAACTCTCCTTTAGAGCCAAACCCGTGTCCTGTGATAGTTGCACTTGGACTAAAACATTCTCCCAGGAACTGAGCCTTCGTTCTCCTACTAAAGGAGAAAGAGGACTCACAATAACAAAAGGGGCTCGAGGAGATTTTCACTAAGACGTATAACTACAAAAAAGTTTCTAGACCTTCAAAGTTAGGAGCCCAGATGACTCTTCCTTTGTCCCAGTTACCATTCTCCCAGGAACTGAGCCACTCGTTCTCCTACTAAAGGAGAAAGAGGACTCACAATAACAAAAGGGACTCGAGGAGATTTTCACTAAGACGTATAACCACAAAAAAGTTTCTAGACCTTCAAAGTTAGGAGCCCAGATGACTCTTCCTTTGTCCCAGTTAAAGGGAAAGGGAAGAACAGGCCCCTCTTACAGGATTTTTTTTTTTTTATGAGGGCAAAATAGATAATGATATTCAGGTGCAACCCTGGGCTGGGCATTCACCTTTCAGTCAAAAACTTAGCCTCGCATATCGCAAATGTGTATGTGTGTTATCTTTATAAACTTTGGTAATTTTCTCACTGAAAAAAATTAAGAAAAGGGGTAAATTGCTAGTAAGTTGCATGATTATGATTCATACTGTGTTTTGTAGCTGGACTCAGACTTCCAGCCAACCTCGGATTTCTGGCCAGTCGGTAAGAGGACTTCGTAGATCATAGGTTCATAGGTCATGAACTTAACCTATGAAGTAACTGGTTCCAGAACTTGATGCGCCAACAGGCTTTAAGGGCCTCCCTGAGACCTGCTCACTGCACACAGACACAGCAGCACATGAATAACCTGGGCCACTTGACTCATTTCTATTTCAAAACACAGATTTTGGTCACAGCAATAGTGTCACCAGGTGGAAGAGAAGCTTGAGATATTTGGCAGCAGCTACTCCATGGGAAAGAACCAGTGAAGTTCAGATTAGCTTCAGCAACATCTGCCCAGTTTTGGGAGAGCTTAACAGACCCCTACTAACCCAGGCAAATAAGAAAGCTGAGTTGTTTATTTGGAATCAATAAAAAGTCAGGTGTGCAGGCTTCAAAGGCATTCTCTGCACCATGCCCTGGGCCCCAGACCATTGGTCTCCTTTCCCAGGGCTACCTGCCACAGCAAGGTCAATCCAGTGCTCTGGACAGCCCAAGATCACGTTTTGCACCTGAGAACCCATCATTTTTGTTCAGGCTTCAGGGAAAATGCTGACAACACACCCCGTTACATCCATAATTAAAAGCTCTGATAATTAATTTCCCTCTCTTAATCAGGGATACCAAAAAGCAGATTGCACATCCAAAGAAGAATCAGGTGAGGGTGTTGGTAATCCCCAAATGTCTTCCCAGGGACCAGGAGGGCTCCTTGTGTTTCTGCAGGTTTATGTAGACAAGGCCCCATGAGTCTGTGGTGTTGCTGAATGGTTCCACCAGCACGAACTAACACCTGCCCGTTCTGCCTCCCCAGTGACCCTGGGCCAGCGAGTTACCCAGCTCAGCCTCAAGAACCATCTCTGGCAACTGCAGTCTCCCACAGTATCTGTTCTGCGGACAGCTAGTCCAGGCACTTTGAAGAGAAACTGAGCCCTGCGAAGCAGGCGAGCGGGCAGCACCATCTGGGTGTGCCCCTGCCATCTCCCTGCTGCCTCTCCTCAAGCTCTGCTATTCTCGTCTGTGCCTGGTGAGTCACTTGGTTCCCTCAGACACCCCTGCAAAGCAGAAGGGAAGGCAAGCTCATTTTCTGTGCCTTGCAGTCTTGTTTAAAAGGCCAAGTTGGAAGGCAGCAGAGGAAGAAATTTAAATCTTAAGCAAATACATAAATAAATAAATGAAGCTGGATTTCTTGTGAATCCTATGGGAGCAGGAATGTCAAACAGCACAGCCAGAAAGCCAGAAAAGGAGACTGTGCCTTGGTCGTGGGAGTTGATGACTGTGACCCCACATGCCTCTCCTGGCAGTGCTGGCTTAGCTGAATGCCTGCAGGGCTCAGTTCCAGGTCTCTCTGTCCTCACAAAGCTGGAATCACCTCTCCAGGGGTGGGAGCCCAGCTTAGCCGCAGATGTGTGCACATGGAGTGATTTGACTAGAAGGGAGAGATTCGTCCCAGGATCCTCCCTCCCATCTGCCTGCACCTGAAGCCTGGAGCACTACCTCCACTTTACAATCATGTTCCTGTTTCAGTAAAAATACTGCTGGGCTGAGGAAGTCACCAAGCCTTATCATGTGTTCATATCCCAGTGTGAGTGAATTTATCAGAAACTTTCTTGAAAGCTGGTTTGGAAAGTGGGGTCTGACAGGGATATATGAAAAGGCACTAATTGGAGAGTCAGGGTATATTAAAAACATAACTTTAAAAAAACATACGGTAAAATGCACATAACATGAAATTTACTGTCTTAACCATCTTTAAGTGTCCAGTTCAGTGGCATTAAGCACATTCACACTGTTATGCAACCGTCACCACCATCCATCTCCAGAACTCTTTCATCTTCCCAAACTGAAACTCTGTCCCCATTAAATGGTGGCTCCCAATCCCTTCCCCTGCTCCTGGAAGCCACCATTCTACTTTCTGTCTCTATGAATTTGATAACTCTAGTGATCTTAAATAAGTAGAATCATGCAGTATTTGTCCTTTTGTGACTGGCTTACTTCACTTCAAACATTCACATTGTTCTACAGCCATCACCACCATTGTCCCCAAATTCCATCCACATTATAGCACATGTCAGAATTTCCTTCCTTCTTAAAGGCTGAATAATATTCCATTGTGTGTAGATACCACATTTTGCTTATCCATTTATCTGTCGATGGACACTCAGGTTGCTTCCACCCTTTTGGCTACTGTATATTTGTAACATGAGTGTACATATATCTCTTCAAGACCCTGCTTTCTATTCTTTTGGGTATATACCCAGAATTAGGATCACTGGATCACAGGTAATTTTATTTTTAATTTTTGGAGAAACCACCACACTGTTTTCCACAGCAGCTGCACCATTTTACTCTCCCTCCAGCAGTGCACAGTGCTCCAGTCTCTCCACATCCACCTAAACACTTGTGATTTTTTGGAAAACACATCTGTTTTGAAAATATGGCCAAACAGGAAGGTATAAAAATGAGCATCAAATCAAGAAACATCTAATTTTTAATATTAAATTGTTATAACTCAGTTATTCCTTGAAAGGTGCATTGGTAAAGCTGTGAAGTGCGCAGCTCAAAACCACCAATCAGTCATTCAACTAATATTTACTCAGCAGCTACTATATTTACTGGGAGGGAGTAGACTCACCGGGGAGTAGACCCCACAGTGCCCCTCAGTAGACCCACTGGACTCTGTCAGGACTGGTATTGCTCCCTAATGTCACCAAGGCACAGGAACCCTTATATTTACTGAGCACCTGTTACAGGTGTTGGGGATACAGTGATGAATAAGGTAGCACAGGCCTGTGTGACCATGGAGCTGGCATTCTTGCAGGAGGGAGACAAACAAACACATAAATGAAGATGTGTGATAGATTTAGACAATTACAAGAGACACAAAGAATATAGAAACTGGGTGAGGTCACACAGAGATGAGAAGGAGCAGGCAGAGTGGGGGCATTAGCAGGACAGCCATGGGCGGTCACACCAGGAGGTGACTTTAAACCTGAGGCTGAATGACAAGAAGATGAGAAAGTAGAAAGTTCTAAGCAGAGAAAACTGCCAAGTGCTGAGACAACCTCAGAGGTCCAAGAAACAAAAAGGAAGCCAGAGTGTCCAGAGCTCCGTGAAGAAGAGGTGGAAGGGCAGGCAGTGGCTCACACAAAGGACAGGTGTGGGGAGAAGCTTCAGGTCTATTTATGGAAGGCACTGGAAGAGTTCATCCGAGGAGCTGCATGATCTACTTTACATTACAAGATGGCTGTAGCTGCTGTAGGAGAATGACTGCAGGATGATGAGAAGGGAGGTAGGCCAGCATGAAGCTGTCTCGGCATCCAGGCAAGAGAAAATGGTGGCCTGGAGTGGAGGGACAGCCATGGAGAGAGGGGAGAGGAGCTGCCTATGTCCAGTGCCCATGCAGCTGGTTGGTGAGGAAAGGGCAGAATCCAAGATGCACCTTGGCTTGAGCAATTGTGTGGAGGGAAGTGCCATGGACTGGGATGAGAGAAAGTGAGCAAGGAAATGGTTTGGGACTGTAAGCATCAAAAGTCTTGTTGTTCAGAAAATGGCACGCAAGAGACGTCCAAGGGGGATAACAAGTGGACAGTGAATAAGACATCATTGGGGATTCACGTGGTGGTCACAGGAAGATGCATGAGAGACCTGGCCCAGGGTCTCAGGCCCCCCACATTGGGTGGAGCTCAGTGAGTTCCCCCTCCTTTCCCTCCCTACGGTTCCTCCCTGCCACCCCACTTCCAGCCCTAGGCCTCCAGACAATGTGTTAATGGTGTCATTGGTTACCTTGTCATATTGCCAGGATTTTGTGGGAAGACCTGCATAATGGGGCCTCAGGCGATATACTGTCTGGGTGGCATCCTTCAGTTCATTCTCCTAGGATGAAAGGAAAAGGCATTATGAGATGGTGCCTCTACTTTTACAGACTTGGCAGAACACAGTAGTTAAGCATTCTGATTGGAAATTAGACCCAGGTGTTGGTACCAATTATGAAATCCACAAGCTATGCATGATTTGGGACTGGTTTCTTTCTTCTTCCTGAGCCACAAATTTCCTAATCTACAAAACAGTACTAATAAAGCTTTACAATGATGTTATATGAATATAATAAAATAATATATATTAAGCACATAGTGCAGTGCCTAGCAAATAAATCTCATCTGATATGTGGCATACCTACCTGGATTACATGTCTGTGTCCTCCTAAGGAAGCAACAGAACACCTTGCCAATTGGAGTTATTAAGTCAAGCATTGACCCACTCCTATCTCTGTGAACACTGCTCCAAACATATAGCCACAATAAACAATAGAGAGAGGAGATTTTAAAAGACTTGCCCTGCTCAAAAGTAAAAGTTTTTAAGGACTATAAATGGCTGGAACACAATGTAGTAAGTGGAAATCCTGGTATCTTCTAGATTCTGAGTCCAGAATATCTAAGACTCAAGGTGTATCATGTGAGACAAGAGACCAGAGCTAAGGTCATTGCATGACCCAAGGCTGGAGTCAACCCCCCTTCCAATAAAACTGAAAAAAATCTATGACTTCTGCCTAGAGCTATGGCTTACATAAGGTGGCACATGTAGAGACACAGGAAAGAGTAAACCCACTTGTTCCATGTCAGGACTGGTCTTGCTCCTTAATATCACCTAGGCACAGGAACTCTGAGCTGACAATAACAAAATCCAGTTTAAGACTAGGAGCACTCAGGGTGTGGTATGGTGACTACAAACAGGTATGACAATGAGAGTGAGCACAGGAAGAGAGACAACCCAGGAGTAAACACCTCCCACTCAAGATAAATCTGAAAATAGAAATTCCAAAACACATAAAGAAAACTTACACTGCTAAAAATATTCTACGAAACTAAAAATCAGGAGGAATTTATACCTGAGGAAATAAAAATAATAAAGCAACCTGAAAAGGACTTCAGTAAGTAAGTTGAGGATCCTCATGAAGATTAAAGAAGGAATAATATAGCATGCATTCCAAAAAGACCAGGAAGAAATAGTGGGGATGATTAATGGTCCACAGTGAAGGTGACTGGCAACCACACAGTCACCAGCAGCCAGGCCTGCAATTTGCTGTTTGCCTGGTTCTTCACTTCAGCTCTCTCAATGAATTAGCACCTGCAGACCACCCTCATCTTGAATTGATCTGGTAAACTCCTTTATAATATTTCAAGTGCTGCATTTGCACTCATGATAGAAAAGTGGAAGGATCATGTGGTTCCAAACACTTCCCACAAGGAGAGAGGGTCTCCTAGCTGTCTTCAGATTCAATATTTTGCTCAACCTTCCTTTCCTCTCAGCTGCAGTCACTATGAGCTTCTCCACTCTTTAGCACCCACCATGTTTCCACAGTGACCAAACACAATGAAGGAACCTGGACATGCCAATCCATGGTGGCTTGTTCCTGGGAAATGATGATCCCCCAATCTATGGGAAAGAGCTTGATAATGTAGCAGTCATTTCCCTCCTCTGAGATGTTCCCAGCAACACATATTTATCTTTTTATTTTTCCTCAAGTAAAGCAAATTATAATGTTGTCCCCTGCTGACTCAAGAGAACCATAAATGCACGTGATCAAGGCTAAAGCAGGTGGTCCCCTTCCCTACTGAAGCCCCGCTACACTGCCCCATATCTACCAGGTTCCACAACCAAACAGCCACTTAGTCCATGCCATCCCCTCTTTTTGCTTCTGATTTAGGAAGAATGGATTGCAAGAAAGGAGCATGAGGGAGAAAAGGAGGGCTGATCTTTCATCCAGCATTCTGGTGACTGTAGAAATGCTTATATCTATTTATTTTATTTATGTTTCATCTCAGTGATTCAAGGTAAGTGGTCTAACCTAAGAAATCAATCTGCCCAAGAAAAAAACTCAGGATCTAAATACAGTCCAGGAAACACCAACCCATGATAGGATTATGCAAAAGGGAGAGGAATCTCACTCTCTCTTCCAAATTATTTCAAGCAATAATCGGGAGTTCAGGTACCACTTGTACTGTTCTACCCCCTGTGAGGAGTCAGTTACAGAAGAGCTGTTGAAAAGCAGTGTTGTACTAAAAACTAACGATCCCATGCTTCAAGAATCACAAAATAAGTCAGCAGAGTGCCAAAGCCCTCCATACAGTCATGTTGAAAGAAATCCATTAATTGACAAAGGCATCCAGGAAAAGGCCCCAAGAACAGAGTAAAGATGCCAGTTTGAGCCTACTCAGACTATTGATTTATCCACCAAATTATGAGCATCCCACTTTGTCCATGCTTGTTTACCACTGCAGAAGCCCGGAAGTGGGCATGGGAGAGGGGGTATGATTGGTTTTGTACTCAGTGCTACAGCTTAAGCAGACGTTGGTTCCAACGTCCCCTGCAGTGGCAGGAGACAGATGCGACTCTGACATGCATGTATTTGGAGTACTTGGGGGAAATTCAGAAAGCCCACTGCTCACCCTTCTCATCCTATTAAGATGCTGAGAAGCAAGAAGACTTACCCTGGAAGCCCTCATCATTGACACTGTGCAGGGCCTGAGCTCTTCACCCAGGCAAGCGACCACTGCTCCAATTAAATCAAGCTTTTCTGAATCAATCAGCACTGCCCAAGAAATGCCACCAAGCCAAATAGAGATCACCTTAAGTATTGGTTGCATGCTTGAGACCAGAAGGCCTCTGAAAGACGTGGGCTGGTAGTTGCAACACGACAAAATGAGAGTCTCCCGACAGCCAGTGCGGGTGGCCCCAGCTCTGACAATCCACAGGAGGAGGAGGTGGAGGAGGATGGGGTGGATCTAATATGATCTGACACTCCTGTCTGAGCAATGAGGTTTTCTACAGCCTGGGATAGGGCAACCCATGTACACACACAGTTCCATGCTACAAGACAACAGATGCCCCTGTTGAGCCCTCTGTGGTGGGCACTGACCACATCTGAGTGCCCAGTAATCGCATTTGACAACACACACACGCCCACAGCCTGGAGCTGGGAGCTCATGACTCATGCACTGCCAGGACTGTGACGAGGAGGAATTTTCTGAACACTCGCTGTTCCCCATCACCCTCTATCTCAGTCTTCCTGACCTGAAATAGCAGTCGTGCAGAGAGAAAAGCAACCTCTACATGTCTTCCCTCTTCTTGGGAAATGTAACAACACTCTTTTCCAGGGAAGGATTTTTAAGCCATGGAAATAGTTTTAGCCTTAGGTCTTTTAAGTTTAAAGCCGTGCAAAGTAAGAGGGTTTAGAGTGTAGCAGACAGTGAAGGCACGAGACAGGCCTACGCTATAAGAATCAAGAGGCCCAGGCTGTTGAGTCTAATTGTCTTCAGCCGTGCAAAGTAAGAGGGTTTAGAGTGTAGCAGACAGTGAAGGCAAGAGACAGGCCTACGCTATAAGAATCAAGAGGCCCAGGCTGTTGAGTCTAATTGTCTTCAGCCACAGGATGGAAGGGGCATGACCCTCACCTCTGCTTTAGAGATGAATGTGGAGAGGTTGGGACCAGCCCCAAGCACACTGACCAGAGAGTCATGGGATTGGATTTGAGGACTGCTAGGACTATGTCTCCCTGAAAACTCCCTCACAGGGCAGCTACAGCCAGTGAAGAAGGTTTTTTTAATTCATTAATATCCACTAATACATTAAACAGGAATAGCCTTATTTTATTTTCTAGCAGCTGGTTAACAAAATTATGGGCAAAAAGTAAACTTGGGTGAGGATACGGCAAGAAGAAAAGGGCTGGGGCAAGAGTTGCAAACTCAACTGACCAGAAGGGAGAGGCACATAACACACACGGAGAGGGCCAGATGCAAGAACATTCTGGAATGATAGGTAATGTGGCCAACAGCAGGGTCCAGGCCCCCTGTGAAGAGGTTGGCTCCAGCCTATGGGTGCCATGGAGGATGGAAATATGGTGTTGCCAGCTCATCTGTGTTCTCAGAAGCTGTGACTCTGGATTTATATCTGAAATATTTGTTTGGTATGTCAGTTTCTAATTCAAATAAAAACACATACCATGTACTCCCTCCCAAAATAAACATGTCTACCAGTTGAATATGGCTTAAAAATGGCACGCTTTTTAGAAGTCAGAACTGTTTAGAGCTGAGGTGTTGGTGGGGTGAGGTGGGGGACAGGAGGGGACAGGAAGGCACAGGGTAGCATGAACTCCTGTGTGCAGGGGGAGAAAACAGGAGATCTGAGGCTATCAAGGATAAGTGTGTCCACTTGTGCCTAATTCTGCCTTGGCCACCTGCTGTGGACTGAAATGTGTCCCCCAAAATTCCTATGTTGAAGCCCTAACCCCCCAATTGTGACTGTATTTGGAGATAGGGCACTTAGGAGGTAACCAAGGTTAAATGAGGTCATGAGGAGGATGGGTCCTAATTTGATTATATCAGTGGCCTTATTAGATCCCTTCTCCCCCCACCCTGCCACGTGAGGGCACAGTGAGAAGACAGCCACCTACAAGCCAGGAAGAGGCCCTCACTGGAAGAGGCCCAAATCAGCCAGCACCTTGATCTTGGACTGCCAGCCTCCAGTACTGGGAGAAAACACGTTTCTGTTATTTAAGTTGCCCGGCCTATTGTATGTTATTATGGCAGCCTGAGCTGATACACTGCTTCTGCCTAAAATGGTGAGATGTGGGCTGGAGTTTTTCTAAAGTTTCCCAAGAGCGGCTCAAGGGCTTATTGAGAAGAACACTGGGTTTTCACAAGACCCCCAACCCCTTCCTCATCAGGAAGATCACATTTCAATGGATGAGACGGTCACTTTCCTGGAGAGGAACTGAGAAGGGAAGCACATTCTGTCAACCATTTGCCAATTCTATTTGTTTCATTAAACGTCCCCTGAGTGTGTAAGTGCCAGACATAGGGCTCAGGGTCCCTGGAATCAGTGTCCCCTAGAAAGAGTGGTTGAGAAACATTCCCAGCCTTTCAGGCTCGTGGGTGAGGCAGGTGGTGCAGGCAGCAAATGTTGCAGCAGCAGACACGGAGGTTGTTATAGGAAGAAACAAGAGGAGCCCTCAATCACTCCTAAGGCATAGGTCTGGTCTCAGAGGTGGGTAAGAGGGGCCCACACAGCATCCACAAAGCATGTAAACTCATTAAAGAACACAACAGTGCTGCTCGCTCTCTGGATCCGGCATCAGCACCGCACAACCCAAAAGCCTAAACATCAATCTCCCAGCAACACTGGACAGGCCCCAGGGAAATGCATCTGCACGGCCCCAACTCTGCTGTCCACAATGTGAAAGGGGTGGCCTCTGAAGGCCATAAAATGTGTTGGTACGGTCCCAGCCTTGGAGAGGGACACTGCTCTGAGCGGGGGAAGATTGGGGCAGGGAAGCACATCAATAAGAGCAGACACATTATAACTACCCTGTCTCATCTTTAAGGAAGCACGAATGTGATTAATTCTTGCATAAATGAAGAGGTACTTCCTACAAGGGCAGTGGCCCATTTGCCTGATCTTTGTCTTCCCATCCGTGATTCCAGAGGAATGAAGAGGGCTGGACTCGGGACGGAAGCCCCTTGCGGAGTGACCAGCACTGTGCAAAGGCCCACAGTCAAGAGAGCACACGGCACATGCAGGGAACTGCAAACAACTTGGCTGTACTGGACGGGGTGGGGAGGATGATAGAAAGGTCTGGAGAGGTAAGAAGGGGTGAGTGGTGAAGGAATTTGTCAGCAACTTTAAAGAGTTTGTACTTTATTTAGAGTGAACGCAGGAGCCATCAGAGGTTTTTAAGTAAAACAGTAGGGTGATAATTGTATCTGAGAAAGGTTGTCCTGAGTGTTCACGGGATTGAAGAGAAGCAAGGCTGAAGCCAGAGATCAGTGGGCAATCGTGTAGGGGAGAGGCACCAGCAGCCTGAATTAAAGAAAGAAGGAGAGGGATTTGGGAATTATTAAAGAAGTCGAAATAATGTGGCTTAGTGATTGGAGTGAAAAAGGATGCACCACATTCTGGCTTGGGGACTGGAAATGCAGGGATGAGGGAGAAAGTCAGGTGCAAGGGATGAAAGATGTTGGGTTCTCTTGGGCATGGTGATTTTGAGATGCCCACGTGATGCCTGGTGGGGGAGATTGAAGAAGATTCGCTGTATGGCCTAGAGCTGAAGAGAGATCCTGACCCAATGTGCTGACATAGACACCTCTTTCAGCATGGGAGCAAATGAGATCTCTCAGCAAGATTAAAGATAGAACCCAGGATAGAGCAAGAGAAACACAGATATTAAAAATGGACATAAGAGGATTCCACAATGAGCAGGGCAGGAGCAAAGAAAGGGAACTGGGCACGTGATGTCCTGAAAGCTATGGGACTAGAGCCTGGAGAGTGAGGGTCCATGGATCAAGTGCTGTTCAGAAACCAAGCAGGGTAAGGACCACGTGATGTCTCACCAGCACAGCATTGAGGACACCACCCATGTCCTTTAGGAGAGGTGCTGACCTTCAAGCAGAGGTCGGTGTATGAGGAGTGGAGGTCATGAGAAGAGGTAGCTCTTCAGAGAGCATTGGATGGGACAGGAAGAGAAAGACACAGCCACGATTTGAGCCTCAGAGGGACATGGACAACCAGAGGAAGGTGGACACAGCAGGCACTCGAGGCAGCTGGCAGGTAATGAGAGACAGTGTCCACCTGCCTCCCACAGGTCAGGGGAGGTCAGTGGGTGATGACGTTCATGGGGGAAGTGGAGGACGAAGATGGACACACTGGGGAGTTGTGAGGGGCAGGGAGACGCACAGGGCACTCTGAGGATGACTGGAGGGGCTCGCATTGAATTACATGGCAGCCACAGTCCACTGGGCTTGTACACAGAGCCAAGAACCCATCCAACCTCTTTACAGTCTTCTTTTAAAATCTCACCAATTGTCACAACATCCCTAGGAGATAGACACTATTATTATCCCACTTTTTATAGGAGGAAACTAAGGCACAAGGAGGTTAAGTTACCAGAACAAGTAGCCCCATGCCCCCCACCTCCAGCAAGTGAAGAAATGGGATTTCAGCCCAGGAAGTGTGGCTCTCAAGCCTGAGGACATCCTGTTCCCTGCGCTACAGCATGTCTCTGATTTTCTCTAGGAAGATCAACACCTAGCAGCATCCCTGGTCCTCAGAAATGTTAGGAGGGATTGGAGGGTTCTGGAAGGCCTGGGAAAGCTTTCCTCAAGCTTGGGGCGTCAGATACAGTCTTGGGGAGCCTATGAAAAATTTTTTGGTATTTTTTCCTATGAAGTCTAATATATGTATTCTGTATCACCTTTTCACTCAGGGCTAATGCCAATGCTTGCATCTGTGTTTGCATGTATCATCACACTGGCTTGAAGGATTACCGTAATGACTGTCCTGAGATAATGAAAAGATAACAAAGGCTAACATAAATGTGTTTCTGTGCAGAATGAAAGCCAAATGACTTCACACACATTCAAGAATCAAACATGTTGCAAGGGTTTAAAAGAGACCAATGGTAGGAATGCCGAGTCAACTTTTGACCAACCACACCATGGCACTATCTTTACTTACAAAGGGAGATTTGATTTAAGTAAAATAACATCATCTGACACATTAGATTACAGTGAATTTGAATTTTAAACTTTATCAGTCTCTTGCATTTGTTTCTCCATAATCTATTAATTCATTTTGGCTAATGGTTTAGTAAAGCTGTAAAAATTTTATAACTGGTTTTATCTCTGGACACATGTAATTACATTATGAATTATAAATGTATAATTATATTAGGCTCAAATATAATATAGACTATCTAGTTATAATGTGCAAATCTGGTATAATAATATTATATGAGAGTGATGTAATTATTATCAATTTTAAGAACACAGAATAAAAATAATTTGTCAACACTGAAATGTGCTTGATGGTTTTTTTTTTCTTTCTGAAAAGGCTTCAAATGCAGTTCTAGCCTAATGGCATGAGTGGGGACAATGGAGTAGAGGAGAGAGAATAAAAGAGCATGAGAGGGGAGCTGGTGGGAGAGCTGGAGGAAGGGGAGATGTAGAAAACACATGGAATTAGAGTGTGGTCGCTGTCCAGGGACCTGCCAGCCACTGAGCCCCACACCAGCCTCTTGAGGTGAAGCCCCAGGACAATCAGCTGAGTCACCCCCTGGTGTGGAGAAATCCCTGGGACTTGGGCGACCTGGGTTTGAGGCCTAGACCTAACGTTTACCAAGTGTGGCTTTGCAATATTATTGAACCTTCTAAGTATTCTTGGCAATTTAAGTGAGATCATCCATATAAACACACTTTGCAAACTGTGAAGAGCAACTTGAATGTGAAATGTTATTATGCAAATAAAGTGGCTGCTACTAAAACAACTATGGCTGTTTTCCTATAATGGTGGGAGGGTAGGGAGAGTTGGAGAACAATTCCAAGTCTCTACATTCCCATCTTTTTTCAGAAAAACCTATATAGATTCCTTCACTTTGACTGTGACTGATATACACCATCACTGACCTGTTTGATATTCCAGCATCACACATGTGCCAATAATGCAATCTCAGAGAAACATGCTGTGCTATTTAAAAACTATTTTCCAAACACAGGTTAGAGTCAAGCTCAAGTGGAAAAATGTAATGTAACACGTGAAGCAAATTCTAACGCAAGCTCATGACATTTACATTCACATTTTAAGTGTCTTCTCTCAGTAATTGCATTTCATCAACTTACAACGCACACTCTGTCTAACTGGTACAAAACAAGCACGGGTAAATTTATCTTTGGTTCACAGAGGTCAGTGTCATCATCGGAACACAGGCTGCCCGAAAGGCAGCTCTTCTTAACCAAAAACAATGGAGTTGAACTTAAGAGAGAACAATCGATATGCCACACAGCTGAGGAGGCAGAAAAATTGGAACATACATTGCTGGTGGAGATGTAAAATAGTGCAACCATTGTGTAAAAATGTGTGGTGGTTCCTCAAAAGTTAAACATACCAGATGAACCAACAATTCCACTCCTAGGTATACAATTCCAAAGCAGGTGTTCAAAGAAACACCTGTGCAGGAATCTTCATAGGAGCATTAGCCACAATAGCCAAAAAGTGAAAACAACCCAAATATCCATCACCTGATGAATGGATAAACAAAATTTGGCATATCCATACAATGGAACGTTATTTGGCCTGAAAAAGGAATGATATACTGAGTCATGCTGCAACATGGGTAAACCACAAAAATTTGACATTATGTAAATGAATCCAGACATAAAAGTTTACATATTGTGTGATTCTATTGTATAAATATTTATGTGAAATATTCAAAATAGGTAAATCCATAGGGACAGAAAGCATATTAGTGGTTTCCAGGGGCTGGGAGGAGGAGGGAATGAAGATTAACTGCCTAATGGGTACAAGGTTTCCCTTTGGGATGATGAAAAAGCTTTGGAACTGGACACAGGTGGTGGTTGCACAGCATGGCTGCAAAGGGTCAAATGTGTCCCCCAAAAGTTTATGTTTTGGAAACTTGATCTCCACTGTAACAGTGTTAAGAGGGTGGGAAATCCAATTATGATATTTGAAAGGTGGGGCCTTTAAGAGGTGATTGGATCCAAGGACTGTGCCCTAGTAAATCAATTGATGGTTTAATGGGCAGTATTGGAAGTGGTTCTGATGGTTTTATAAGGAGAGTGAGTGAGAAAGTTAATTCACTCTTGCTCAGCCCATTCTCTCACCATGTGACACCCTGCGTCTCTGTAGAGAGTCACCACCAAGAAAAAGGCCCTCACCAAGTGTGTTGCCTGGACTGTGGACTTCCCAGCCTATGAAAGTGTAAGGAATAAATTTCAATCCTTTAAAAATTACCCAGTTTCAGGCGTTCTGTTAAAAGCAACAGAAATGGAATAATACAATTTTGAATGTACTAAATGTCAGTGAATTGCTTATTACTAAATGGTTAATTTTATGTTATGTAAATTTTAGGTCAATTTTTTTTTAAAAAAATATACTCCCCAGCCCCCCAGCAGAACAGTTTGACGTGCTATATGGGAAAGAAGAGAAATCTATGTCCCCAACAGTGTGTTTCCACGAGCGTCTCCTGTTGAAGGAGTATCAGCTCATGGAGTACCGCTCTGGGGTGTGATGATATCCATCCTGTGGACAACTGGGCTTCTAAATGCAACCACTGCATCTGGTCCTCAACCAATAAACAGAAACCTACTCCAATGCTCGAGGGAAAAGATGGCCAGAGGAACTTGATGAGACTGCTGTACTGCTCCTGCCTAAGGGACTTTCAAGGGTTATTTTTTCTACACATGATCTTGTCATAACTTGTTGACTTTAGAACTGAATCTCTGCATAAA
>NW_007731209.1:69779-71419 GCF_000696425.1 Galeopterus variegatus
TAAAAAAGAAAAAGGGAATAATATGCACAAAAAGTTATACAAGGAAATCATATAAGTTTTTACTCATTTACTGAACATTACATTTAAGCTCTGATCTTGCCAGCTGCTAAGGCAGGAAGGAAATATATCAATTATAATTTTTTTTTTTTGCTGTGTAATAATTTATTTCTTTATTCATTGATCCATAATTTTTTTTTTTTTTGTCTTTTTTCGTGACCGGTAAGGGGATCACAACCCTTGGTGTGGTGTCGCCCACACCGCGCTTAGCCAGTGAGTGCACCGGCCATCCCTATATAGGATCCGAACCCACGGCGGGAGCGTCGCTGCTCTCCCAGCGCCACACTCTCCCGAGTGCGCCACGGGCTCAGCCCCAATTATAAATTTTTTAATGTAAAAGATGAGCTTCCTATGATCTTTCCACAAATAATAAGGCAATGAAAAATATTTAAGTGCCTTTTTAAAGAGGCACTTGCTTTTCTAATAGATGATTTATCAGTACTGTCATAAAATGGAACGACTCACCTAAGAGCTTCAGCCTTCTTATTCTCCCTGGCCAACCAGGGGCTTCCTGCACCACATCTGAAATTCCCCAGCATGGCCACTTTCAGCTATATGAGCAAACGAAAACCATGGTTCTGCAAACTGGTCCAACAAGGCAGGCTCAAGCTGTAAACTTGCCAAAATTGAACAGCACTCCACATTGCTCAGCCACTCACTCAGGAAGACCAAGCTTCTCTCCCCAAAGACTGATCACTTTGATTACTAATTGAATTTGCCTAATGCCAGGCTGAGTAAAGGACCCCGAGAAAATGTTCTTAGTTTAAGCCCAAATCTATCTTCTGTTTATCACCTGCTACGTCTAGAGCCATGGAAATCAGACAAAATTCTCCTCACATGGATGTTTTCAGATATTTTTAAGTTAATTTTTTAAATTGAAGTAAAACATACATATACAAAAATGCACAATCATAAACGTACAACTCCATTAATTTTTATAAAGGGTGCACACCTGCATAACTATGACCCAGATCAAAAAATAGAATGCTTGTTACAAAATAGAAATAGAATGTAGCTCCAAAACCTCTCTCCTATCTCCTCCCAATTGAGATTCCTCTAACAGGTAACCGCCATTCTGATTTCTAGCACCGTAAATTTGATTGTCAACTCTATGTAAATGGCATAAAAAATGCCTTTGTAATGTCTGGATATTTTCCTCCACATTTCGTCTAGGATTCATCCGTGTGTACAAAACAGTAGCTTGTTCTACTTCATTGCTGTGTAGTATTCTCTTGTATGAATATTCCAAAATTTATTTACTTATGTTCAACTATTGTTGTATGTTGGGGTTGATTCTGGTTTGGGGCCATGAAAAATAATGTCACAAAGAACATTCTTGAAAACATCTCTTGATGGACATCTCTTGATGTTTCTGATGAGTACTTATCTAGGAATGGAACTGTTGGATCATAAGAGGGGCATACATTTAGCTTTCACAGGTTCTGCCAAATGGTTTGGAGAAGTGGGAAGTTGTGTGAGTCCCCATAGTCCCAAATTCTCACCAACTTTGGTAGCATCAGTCTTTTCCTATAGAAGGCATTCTGCTGGGGCACAGTGATGCCACCAGATGTATAAGGACAACA
>NW_007731209.1:72096-83284 GCF_000696425.1 Galeopterus variegatus
CAGCCGCGCTTCCCAAGCGGCGCACTAGCGCAGTGCGCCACCGGGCCGGCCCAGATCTTCTATTTTTTAAGACAAACCAGAAATCAACATTTTTATGTAAAACTTCCCATTTAAGATGCTGACAACTAAAGAAAACCTGTCTGAAATCCACTCAAGGCTTGTGGGCTGTCACCTTGCAACCTTGGCCCCGCAGTTTGTGTGCAAACTCACGATCCTATCTTTGTCGACCTGATCTCATCAAGCAGGCCCCTTCAGCAAGGGACTCAGGGGTTGCAGCTTGCTCCATAATGAGAAGTGTCTGCTCAGATTTTCCATGTGACTATGTGTCATTTTGTGTCATCTGCAGGCATAGTGGTCTCTACATCAAACATTAAAGGCTGCTTGTTTTGATGCTTCAAACTTGACATCTCAATATTGTTTTAAATTAAGAATTATTTTTAAGTGAGTACAGTGAAGCCCCGATTCTTTTCTTGAAAGAATCATATCCCATTCTTGCAAGGGTCCACCTGAATCTGACACTGTTAGCAAGCACACGCATCATAGAGATGGGAAGACAGATACCATTCAATGAAATCCAGATTATCTGGGTGCACGAGTGCAGAGCTCAGGGTCTAGGCTGTGCAGTCCAATTCCTTTTGTTCTTGGTGGCCTGCAATGCCTGGGCGTCTCTGCAAGGCCAGCACCTGGCATCTGTGGGCTCTGACTCAGGGTACAGGCTCATGGTGAGTCGGCAAAACCACATTCAGAGCCACTTAGCTTTTCCCAAACTGAACCACACTTCTCTGAAAATTTTAGGTGCTTCATGGACCTGGCATTTTTTAAAAAACTGATTCATAGCCTGAGAAGTATACTCCTCATCCCAGCCCCTCACAGTCCTTCTGCAGAGCGTCTCCATGGGGTGCTCAGCTCCTTTCTGGCTCTTCTTCCTATTTAACAAATAGCTGGGGCAGGCCAGCACACATAGAATTAACTTCAAAAATTGCCTTCTTTCTATTCTACATTTTCTAGTTAGATTAAATGTATAATACATGACATGGGTTTCCATTTTATTTTTTTATTTTTATTTTTATTTATTTTTTGTCTTTTGTCTTTTTCCATGTCCGGCAACAGATTGCAACCCTCAGTGCAGATTAAATGTATAATACATGACATGGGTTTCCATTTTATTTTTTTATTTTTATTTTTATTTTTTTTTTGTCTTTTGTCTTTTTCCATGTCCGGCAACAGATTGCAACCCTCAGTGCTGCCCCCGCACCGGACCGGGGACCGGCAACAGGATCGCAACCCTCGGCGTTGCTCCCGCGCCTCGCTCAGCCAGTGAGCGGGAACCGGTCTGCATGTGGGATCCAAACCCTCGGGTGGGAGCGCCGCCGCGCCTCCCAAGCGGCGCACTATCCAGTGCGCCACCGGGCCGGCCCGGGTTTCCATTTTATAATAATGATGTAAAATTATGTTTAGTTTTTAAATGAAAGGACTTGAAAATATTAATCAGTAGTGTTTCTTGGTGAGAAATGACGGCGACGATCCCAGAACAGTGAAGCTGGGACATGGCAGTTTGATTGGGAGAGTACTAGATCCCAGGTGTGAGTCTTGACCCTACAACAGTGTAGTTGGGCAGCCACAAGCAAATCATGTCAGGTTTCTGTGTGGCAGCTCCCTAATCTGTCTTGGGGAATTGGGTCCCTCAGCTATGTCTATCACAGAAGGCTATTGTAAAACTAAAGATAAAGTGATTTGAAGAAAGAAAGAGCTTTAATAATGACAATACCTATAGTGAGTAACACTTACTCTGCACCAAGCACTAATCCAAGCATCATTACATAGACTAACTCATTTAACCCTTGCGACAAGCTTATAAAATGGGCCACTATTTTTAACCCCCACTTTACAGATGGGGAAAATGAGGCACAGTGCAATTAAGTGACAGACTGAGGGGTGTGTATGAGAATGAGAAAGAGACAGAGACAGAAAGAGATTGGCTTGTGGAGTTGGGGGGAGGTTCCCACCGATATGCTTAAATATTATTTTTTGGTCAAAACAGAATCATTCCCTGGTGATCCCTGACCTCCTGAAAAGCAGGTGTCCCCAGAATAGTTTAACACTCTTACTCCCATACTTAGCAGTGATTGACTCAATTTATCCCCAGAATAATAGAACCTCAAGAATAAAGGCCAAGCTCCCGCTGGATTTTATGTATTCTCGTCTGGTACTGGTTTCCAAAAGGGTTTGAGAAGCCTTCTTTAACTCCCTAAATTTCCATCATCACACCCCAATTACATGATAGGATCTACACTCTTATTTATTTCAGCTATAATCAATCACTGGGTACTTATGGATTGACTAATCTATCCCCCAATCCACCCTGACCCTGCGACCCTAACAGAGAAGTAGCTCTAGGTCTTCATTGTCCAATATGGTAGCCACCAGACACATCTGGCTATAATTTTAAATTTAAGTTAATCTAAAACAAATACAATTCCAGTCACAGAGCTTAATTCCCCTCCTCTTGAGTATGGGCTGGACTTAGTGACTTGCTTCCAAAGACTAGCGTATGGAAAGAGAAGACAGTAACTTTGCAGTGGAGAAGCCTGGCAGACACCACCTCAATCAAATGATCAAGGTCAGTGTCACTGGCAATAAGTCATGCTGATGTCATAGACCCCCTGATGTGATGGGAGGAGAGCATTCCACCTCTGTGGTATTTTTTCCAAGAATCTATACCCCAATCTAATCATGAGAAAACATAAGACACCCCAAACTGGGAATATTGTATAACATACCTAGCCAGTACTACTCAAAAGTGTCAAGTTTACAATAAACAAGGAGGAACTGAGAAGCTGCCACAAATCCTAGTAGACAAAGGAGGCATCATAACGAAACTCAGCGTGGTAACTTGGATGGGATCCCGGAACAGAAAAGATGTCCCCAGGGCAATTTATGCCCGAGCTCTACCTGGACACCACATCGACTGTAGTCATATATTTGCAAATACTGGATTGGTCCAGTGGAATACGTCCCCAGCAGATATAAGGCCACAATTTATCTTATTGGATTTGCCCCAAAAGTTTTGCCTTCTGCATCTGTAGCTGACGCTCATAAGAGTAAAATTTATTTTCCATGAATTCCTTTTTGCCACTGGCAGTGTAAGATGTAGGGAGGAGGGCTGAAAAGAAGGCAGCTTCACCATGTCAACGTATGAGGTCAACAAAGATTCAGCAAAGCACCTTGGAGGTCTCCCAGCTCTCCCAGCTGTGTTGCCATCAGAAAATTATTTAACCTAAGCCTCACTTCCTTCACTTGAAGAAATGAGCATCAGATCCGTACCCTCGAGTGGTCACTGGTAGATTGAAATAACTAGCCTATGTGAAAGATCCTGGTACATATTACAGGGAATACAAATGTGAGTTTCTGTGCTTCCCATGCAGAATTCTCAACCCAGAAGGTACACACACAGTGCCTCTTGGACTGCAAAGGAAACTCTTTTCCTATCATAAATTCATTAGCCCAAGAGAACACGGCAACACAACCTGATTGCTTTTGATGGGAGGAAATGAGATTGCCTATCTGTCTAGCATGGAGAAGTCATTAAAAGGTCTATGTCAGTGCTGAGCACTAAGCCCAGATCATTTTTTAAATTTCCCCTTTTGCCCAGACTGGACTTGAGGTGAAAGGATTGCTAATTATAAGCATACTCGTTCTTGCTCTTTCTCTGCATGAAATTGTCCACAAACATGTTGTTTCCATTTTTATTCATTCAGGATCACCAGACTCCAAAAGTTGACAAAAGCGAAATGCATGTCTGTAGAATCCTTCAATGTGAAAAAACAGACAGGACTTTCTGTATTCCTCACAGTTCTGTAGGAGGGAGATTATTCAAAATGGTGGCATATGACTGGAGCTGGCCCGCAGAGATGTTTTGTGTGGCCCCAAGGTATCTAAATAGTTGTCAACATTTCAAAATAGGAAACTTTATATGAAAATAAAGATTTGCACTTTCTGTTGAAAAGTCAAAAATTTGGCAATCCTGGGTCTGATTTCCATATGGTAACAATTAGCTGTAAACATCCATATGTTTGTCGTTGGTTGTAACTGTCCTTACTCATTTCTGGGCTTTTTCAGGAAACTGCAGCTTACAGAGGTTGGATGACTCAAGTAAGGTCACACAGAGAGTACATTGCAGAGCCAGGTCGTTATCAATCCATCCACAGCTGCTCCTCCCACACCCTGCCTCCTACCCTGCCCGTGCAGATGACTGGCCCTGCACTGACATGAACACGTGCTGTGATGAAAAATAGCCAGGTCGTTATCAATCCATCCACAGCTGCTCCTCCCACACCCTGCCTCCTACCCTGCCCATGCAGATGACTGGCCCTGCACTGACATGAACACGTGCTGTGATGAAAAACTTCCTTCTCCATGCCACCCTGCACGCCAGAGTCTGCACACTTTAGCTTCTGAACATCTGAGCTATAATAAGCAAGTATGTTTTCTAAAGTGGCAAAATAGATTTTTCAGCATTCGCATCAATAGAGTGAGTCACAAGCATTACAGATCTGCTGCAGAGCCCGGCAGCAGAGAACCAAATAAAGTCTGTCTCCCAGCTGGCTTCGCACACTCTCCTGGCTGGGCTCTGAAGTCATGGCAGTGACAAATTTGGCTTCTCCTTCCCACTCTTCTGCTGTCAAATTGCCAGGGGGTCATAGGGTCATGTGTCTGTGCTATTCTAGCAGCAAGTGAGGTGGGTGGACATGGCGTGGCTGGGAGCTGGGTGGGATGGAACTGAAGGGGGCTTTGCTGCAGGACACCCTGTGGCTCTGAAGACCTCCTAGGCTTGCTGTTGAGGTCTTCTCTAGCTTTCTAGACCAGATGTCAACAAACTACAGCCCACAAGCCAAATCCAGCTTGCCCCTTCTTTTGTAAATAAAGTTTGATTGGAACTTTATTTACAAAAAACATGTAAATTAATTTACAAAAATACTTACCATTATAGAGCTTTTGGGAGAAAAAAATACACACACACACAAATATTATTATACGTATATGTAATTTGTATGTGTGTGCGTCTAAATAATTTGCAGTCATCCCTCAGTATCCAGCGGGGATCGGTTCCAGGATCCCCCAGAGATATCAAAATCTATGGATGCTCAAGTGCCTTGTATAAAATGGTGCAATATTTGCATATAACTTAGGCACATCTACCTGTATCGTTTAAATCATCTCTAGGTTACTTATAATACCTAGTACAATATAAATGCTATGTAAATAGTTGTTATATTATATTATCTTTTTTTTACACATTTTTTATTTTTTAACTTTTTTTCTGGTTTAATATTTTTTATGATAATTTATTATACATATATGTGGGTACAATGTTGATTTTCAATAGTTGTGTACAATGTGTGATGGTTAGATCAGAATGATTAGCTTATTCATCATTACAATACACAATCATTCTTTGTGTCCATTAACCAATTCCTCATTAGCCCCCCTTCATTCTCCCCTTCCCCTCCCCTTTCCACCTCAAGTAACCACGATTCTTTTCTCTCTTTCTAAAAGTTCTACATATTACTGTGATTGTTGTTTCTTCCTTTCTCTCTGTCTCTATCTCTCTTCATTGTTTGTTTATTTATGGATTCAGCTCCTGGTCATGAGTGAGAACATATGGTATTTCTCTTTCTGTACCTGGGTTGTTTCACTTAGGATAATTTTTTCCAGGCTTATCCGTGTTGCTGCAAAAGGTAGAATTTCATTCTGTTTTATGACTGAGTAATATTCCATAGTGTATTTATACCACAGGTTTCCAGTCATCAATTGATGGGCATTTGTGTTGGTTCCATCACCTGGCTATTGTAAATCAAGCTGCAATAAACATGGGAGAGCAGGTATCCCTTTGCCATTATGATCCTCTGGATATATCCCCAATAGTGGGATTCCTGTATTGTACAGTAGTTCTATCTGTAGTTGTTTGAGGAACCTCCACACTGTTCTCCATATGGCAGTACTAATTTACAGTCCCACCAACAGTGCAGAAGGGCTCCTCTTTCTCCACATCCTTGCCAGCATTTGTTATTCTCTGCCTTTTTTATAATAGCCAATCTGACTGGCGTGAGGTTATATCTCAGAGTGGTTTTGATTTACATTTCCCTGATGATTAGTGACATTGAGCATTTTTTTCATATACCTGTTGGCCATTTGTATGTCTTCCTTTGAGAAATGTCTATTCAGCTCCTTTGCCCATTTTTTGATTAGATTATTTGTTTTTTTGCTGTAAAGTTGTTCGAGCTCTTTGTATATTCTGCATATTAATCCCTTGCTGGATATGTAGTCTGCAAATATTTTCTCCCATTCTGTAGGTTGTTGTTTCACTCTGTTGATTGTTTCCTTTGCTGTGCAGAAGCTTTTTAGTTTGATACAATCCCACTTGTTTACCTTTCTTTTGTTCTCTGTGCTTTCAGGGTGTTATTCATAAAGTCTTTGCCCATCCTAAATCCTGCGGTATTTCCCCTATGTTTTCTTCTAGGAGCTTTAAAGTTTCAGGTCTTATATTTAGGTCTCTGATCATTTCAAGTTGATTTTGTATGTGGTGAGAGGTACGGATCAAGTTTCATTCTTCTACATATGGATACCCAGTTTTCCCAGCACCATTTATAAAAGAGACAGTCTTTTCCCCCACGTATGTTCTTGGTGTCCTTGTTGAAGATCAGTTGGCTGTAAACATGTGGGTTGATTTCTGGATTTTCTGTTCTGTTCCATTGTTCCACATGTCTGTTTTTATGGCAGAAAGCAAGCCCATTTACAATAGTTACCCAAAAAATAAAAACACCTAGAATAAATCTAACCAAGGAGGTAAAAGATCTCTACAATGAGAACTACAAATCACTACTGAAAGAAATTAAAGAGGGCACCAAAAGATGGAAAGACATTCTTTGTTCATGGATTGGAAGAATCAATGTAGTAAAAATGTCCATACTACCCAAGGCCATCAACAGATTCAATGTGATCCCATCAAAATACCAATGACATTTCTCACAGAAACAGAAAGGCAATCCTAACATTCATATGGAACAACAAAAGACCCTGAATAGCCAAAGCAATCCTAAGCAAAAAAGGTAAAGCCAGAAGTGTTACACTTCCTGGTTCAAACTACCTTACACATCTTTTTCCTATTTGTATTCTTATTGTTGTATTTTTGCTATTGTTGTTTCAAATAGTTTTGATCCACTTTGGGTTGAATCTGTGGATGTGGAACCTGTGGATGCCAGGCCCAACTGTACTCACATATTGCTTGTTTCCTTATTTCACTACTGCAATGGTTTGCATGTTCATCCCCTTCAAAACTCATGTTGAAATTTAAAAGTGATTGTAACAGAATTAAGAGGTGAGACCTTTAAGAGCTGATAGGCCATGAGGGCTCTACCTCATGAATGAATTAATGCCATTATTGCAGGGATGTATTTGTTATCTCCTTCTCTCTCTCTCTCTCTCTCTCTCTCCCCACCTCACCCCACATCTAACCCTCTTGCCCTCAACCATAGGATGATGAAGCAAGAATGCCCTCACAAGATGCCAGCTGCTTGATCTTGGACTTCTCAGCCTCCATAACTATAAGAAATAAATTTCTGTTCTTCCTAAATTGCCCAGCCTTGGGTATTTTGTTATAGCAGCACAAACGGACTAATACACCTACACAACATTCACGATACTGGCATAAATCATGTATATTTTATAAATAAAACAGTGTCAGTGAGCCCTATGTAGGAAAAATGCTACCTAAGGAAATAAAGAAGGCAATAGAGAGAGAGATTTCTAGGAAATGTGGTCAGGGAAGGTGTCTCTGAGAAGATGACATCTGATCAGCTATCTACAGGAAGTGAGGAGCAAGCTCTGTGGACGCCTCATGGAAAACTCATCCAGGCAGAGGGAGCTGCACATGCCAAGGCCCTGAGGTGGAGGAACACAGCAGAGAAAGTGTAGCAGGAGACGCAGTAGGAGAGATGGCTGGGTGCAGGCTATGATGGGAGCTTCGGTTTTATTCAGAGGTGGATTGAAAACAATAAAGGGCTGAGAGCAGGGGAGTGGCATGATCCAGCATATGTTTACAAAGGATCACCTTGTGGGAAAGAGTGGACTTGGAGAACGGGCTGTAGGAGGGTAAGGAGGAAGCGGGCAGACCCAGCAGGAGGCTGGCACAGCTGGCTGAGGGGGAGGCAGGTTGAATTAAGGGATTGTGAGAGAGGAGGTGAACAGGGGCCAGTTTCTGGGTATGTTTGGAAGACATTGCCAATCGGATTTGATGATGGATTGTATGTGTGGGTAAGAGAAAGAAGAGAGTTCAACATTTTTGTTCTGAGAAATGTTGTGCTGTTGGTCATCCACAGAGATGGAGCAGGACCAGGCTTACAGGGGGAAGATGAGCATTTCTGGCCTGCTGAAAACAATGTCAGTTACTTATCAGAGGATGAACATGAAGGAGCAGCAGCCACACCAGGTCCAGTAGAAGAGGTCACTGGAGGGCCACAGAGTTCACTGTTTCGTAATTAAAATCAAAGAAGAAGAAGAGTACAGCATACGCCACTCATATGAATCCTTCTCTACAGAGCAGAGACATAGCTCATGGCTCTGACTTACCTCTCTTCTTCTTCCCACAATTTCCCTGCCTTGGTCTTCTGAGAGTAGGTTAGCTCCCATGCTGCACTGACACTTGCTTTATCTAGAATGCAGGAGGATCCTGTAGGGTTTTCCCACAAGGGCAATCCCACTGATGTCCATAGGTCTTGCTTCTCTCCTGTCTGATGCTGAGGCATTTCAGACAGCTTCATCCTCTTTCACCAAAATACATGAGGGCAACTTGTGCATGATATTGAGTAAAGACTATTAGATGATTCATTATTTAACCACAGATGCTGAAAACACAGCTGTATTCACTGGGTCTGAGAAAGTGACTTCCTTCCTCTCATTGAATATAGATTTTTACTCATCAGCTTATTTTAAAATGTGATCTCAAAGCCATGCCCACAAAAGCCTTTTTGGTCCATGGTTTCTTCACCAAGGGAAACTGGAAATATTTTCTTTGCAGTGTTTTAACATAGGCATCCAGACCACAGAGTTGAAATAGTCAGTAATCAGGAGAAACAACAAACCTTTGTTTAGTGCTTACCAGGTGCACTAGCCCACAGGATGCCTTTGTACCAACTAGACAAAAGTGTTCTGGGTGAGCAAATGCACTGCCGAGCAGATGAAGCCCAGCACTCTTTGAGCTGAGAGCTGGCCAGGTGACATTTGTACAACCATGCTCAGAGGCATCATCTCAGCACTGGCGGTACAGCAGGAAGCACTGAAAGCAAAACCCCTGCTCTCATGGGATTGTATCCATGATTGGGAAGATGTACAAGGAAACAACAAATAACATGTCAGATGTAAATATGTTTTATAAAGAAGACAAAGCAAATAAGTTAGTGCAAAAAGAGAGGGGGGAGGATGCTAGTTAGAAAAGGATGGAGTGGGAGAGAGCTGGGTGGCCATCCCGGAGAAGGCAGAGGGAACAGTGAGTGCAAAGGCCCTGAGGAAGTGAGAGCACGGGTGGAGGGGCAGGAGCAGCAGCCCCAGATGGGAGTGGCTGCAGTGTAGTTTGTCAGGAAGGTAATAGCAGGAGAAGTAGGATCAGGAAAGGAGCCAGCAGCACCACTACTCGGTGCAGAGACCCTCAGTACCCAGGGACCAGCAAACACTACATTGCTTCATGAGTAAGTCACAGGGATGCTCAACTACAAATGATACTCAGAAATCTCTTACATCCTTGGATATCTGCAATTTCTTTCAAAGGATGGACCAGGGTCTTTCTCTCCAACATGATATGCTTGTTAGGACTCAGATCTTGTGTTTATTTCTTATAAATTCCTTGGGAATTTCAGAGGAATCCCTGAGCATTTCCCAGCCTCCTCCCCCTTCCCAAAGTGTGTTAATCTGACGGGTGGGAGGACTCTTGCACATGTGCATCTTCCACCAGACATCGTCTCAAGTCTAAGATACTCTTGTTAACTTTTAAACCAACACCATCAATTCCCTAAACCTCTCAGAACCAGACATGAATTTTTATCACAGAGTATCTGTCTAATCCTCTGCTTTTGAAAACACACATAATCCTGTTGCAGAAAAAGAAAACAGCAAATCAAATTTGAGAAAAGAAGGTGGTGGATGAAGGTGAGGTCCTGAACATCACGGTTGCAAAGAATTATTAAAGGAATAATCCTGTTCTTATCAAAAAGGATTCACTCTGCATGGCAACAATATTCTAATACCCACAGATGGCATAGAACACAGGGCCAACAGCCCAACAAGATGTAGCCTTCAATAGCTTCCACAGGACTGCAGGATGTCACCTGACTTGACTGACACTGTCCAACCTCAGACAATGAATTTCATCCAGTGAGACCCCAGGGTTCTAATGGGCTTTTTAAAAAACTGGTGAATGGGGAAGAAAAAAAAAAAAAGCTTTTCTGCTGTGAGTAGAAGCAAAACTGATGTATAAAGATGCTTTTTTTATTATTATTATTTTTATTTTGTCAATATACAATGAAGTTGATTATTATGTCCCATCACCGAAACCTCCCTCCCTCCTCCCTCTCCCCCCTCCCACCCAAGTGTGTCCCCTCCATTTGCTTGTTGTAAGAACTTCAAAAAAAATTGTGGTTGTTATATCTTCCTCTCCCCCCCCCCGGTTTTTTTGTGTTTTTTGTTGTTGTTGTTGTTTGTTTGTTTGTTTGTTTTTGTGTGTGTGAGAGTGTGTGTGAATCAATTCACACACATACATAAAGATGCTTTTTTAAAAATGGAAAATTATGGTCTGCATTGCCATCATTCCTCATTAACCCATTAAGACAAACAACATTACTGTGGCTCTGTGACTTGGTTGTCGGACCTTGATCCATCACAAATCTGTGGGAAAGAGTGTGGCTAGTCGGTGCCTAATCTCTCCATACATAAAATGGAGCTCATGCAGTTTGTGGTTCCTGCCTGTTGGGGCTTTGAAGATGAAATGAGAATATACATGATGGCTGCTCCCTACTCTGTTGACCTCAAGTTTATCCTTCAACACTCTGCTGTATGTGAGGCTAAGTGGCCTTCCAGAAAGATGACCCCATACTCACGCCATAAGGACAACACTCCCTCACACCCTTGCCAACATCGG
>NW_007731209.1:84222-93824 GCF_000696425.1 Galeopterus variegatus
AAAAAAAAAAAAAAAAAAAAAGGGGGGGGGGGGGGGGGGAGAGGAAGATATAACAACCACAATGTTTTTTGTTGTTGTTGTTGTTTGTTTGTTTGTTTGTTTTTGTGTGTGTGAGAGTGTGTGAATCAATTCACACACATACGAATCAATTCACACACATACATAAAGATGCTTTTTTAAAAATGGAAAATTATGGTCTGCATTGCCATCATTCCTCATTAACCCATTAAGACAAACAACATTACTGTGGCTCTGTGACTTGGTTGTCGGACCTTGATCCATCACAAATCTGTGGGAAAGAGTGTGGCTAGTCGGTGCCTAATCTCTCCATACATAAAATGGAGCTCATGCAGTTTGTGGTTCCTGCCTGTTGGGGCTTTGAAGATGAAATGAGAATATACGTGATGGCTGCTCCCTACTCTGTTGACCTCAAGTTTATCCTTCAACACTCTGCTGTATGTGAGGCTAAGTGGCCTTCCAGAAAGATGACCCCATACTCACGCCATAAGGACAACACTCCCTCACACCCTTGCCAACATCGGCATTAACCTCCTTTAAACTACCACTTTTATAGATGAAAAACATTATTTTGCTATCAATTGATTTCTAGCCTTTGGAATTTTTCATACATGTTTTGGCCATGTGCCCCAAAATATGGCCACTTCTCTCTCCTTTTGGGAATCATTTTCTTATGTTCTGAGAAAAATATATTGTAAAAAGTTGAAATTACTTGTTTGGAAAAAGGAAATGGAGTTGCCATTCTAGCTCAGGAAATATTCTAACCCTTACCAACCCTACTGCTGCAGAATCAAGGCAGGCCGGCAGAAGACAGAGAGGGCAGGTGGACCAGCAGGATGAAGAGGCAAAGAGCTTGAGGATAAAAACTCCTCCGCAAACATGAGCCGTGTGGACAGGGGGTTGGAGAAAACACAGGCGCATCATAAGGAACCAGCCCACAGTGTCTGAGGAGGGCATCTCCTTTCTTTTAAAGAAAGACTTTCTCTATTCCTCCATGCCTGCAGGAACCCAAGGAAACAGCGCAATGAAGCCACGAGAATTTGGCCACATCACAAAAATTAAATTTGGTGCACCAGTTTCAAAAAGAAACCCACTTTCACCTGCAAGAGTTTTAGACATCAGTGCCTCTTGTGAGTCACCTGAATGTTTTTCTTCTTGCCAGTGTAGCAACAACTCAAGTCATTCTAGGCTTCTTGAACTTTGGAAACCTTTATTGCTCAGCAACCAGTTTTATTCAGAATGTTTCTCTCGACAGAGGTATTTGGTAGGATTGTCACCGTTTTAAAGTGACCTCGGTTTTCGTTTTGGTTTGTGTTTTTTTCCTTTGCTTTTCAAACCACCTTATGATCTTTCTTCTTGGTTTCTGGGGGAAATTTTCTATGTGATTCCTCAGAGAATATTATACACATATTGCCTGGAACCTATCATTCCTGTCTCAAGCTCTCAAGCAACTAGGGGCATTTCTACCTTTTCCCTTTCCCTCCATGTATCTAAATCCCATCAGGATGGCCGTCTGGTGTCCTTCCCCTTCATCCTGACCATCTTTGCTTTCTGGCCTGTGCACACTCCAGCCTCTCAAAGTCCTCAAGGGGGAGGAAATGCCTCTGTACCATTCCTTTCCTCCCTAGCCTAGCAGGTTAATCTGTCATGTCTAGCCATGCTGTTAAAATGCAGATATAAGTGGAGGCCTTTATACTCCAAGCAGCATGTTGACATAGGAGAGAGAGAGAAAGAGTGAGCGTGAGCACCAGTTCTTTGCTGAGCGAGGTTTGCTCTGCTGCCATATCCTCAGGGTGGATGGGTGAAGTGCAGACAAAGCAATGTTCTGGCCAACAGAAAGGCCCTGGATCTCTGAGTCATGACTTGCGGCAGAGACTGAACTTAACACAGTGCATCGTGTTCTATTTCATGAATGCATATTTGTCTCAGGAATATATTTTGGAGAAAATGTGTTTGGCAGGACAGAATTCAAGCATGCCTTACATCCTTGATCAAAATAATATCAAAATCCTACATCCATTTATAATATAAGTTATTCTTAAACCTATTGTATGACTAAACTGAAACAACTTAATCGTATCAAAGCAATGCATTGTTTTCCAACTGTATCATTTGTTAAAAAAACCAAAAAACAAAAAACACAAGACTACAAAGTCTTGACCCTCCTCTTAAAGAATCCCTAGTTCCCAGCACCTGGTGAGTGCAGCAGACGCCAGAGTGAGTCCAAATCCAGTGAAAATCTGTGCTGTCCAGCATGGGGGCTGCTCGTGACCCATGGCTTGGAGCACTTGGAACATGGCTCATCCCAACTGAGATGTGCTCTAAGTGTAAAGTACATACCAGAGTTTCAAGACTTTATATCCAAAAAGAATGTGAAATAAAGTAGTAATAATTTTACGTAGATTGCATGTTGAAGCAACCCTATTTAAGATAGATTGAGTCAAAATGTATTATTCAAATTAATCTCGTTTGTTTTCTCTTTACTTTCTGTAATGTGGCTACTAGGAAACTGAAAATTACATTTGTGGCGTCCACTGGAGGCTTGCATTGTATTTCTATCAGAAGGCACTCCTTCAGACCCTGGCTAGGAAAGCATGACAGAGGAGCAGCCCAATTCAGAACAACCATAAAATGTCACATCTATGGGAGAAAAGGAAAGCATCATTTTGGACTCCTTAGGAAAAAGATCCTTTTGTCTCTATTGGCAATGGCTATCGCCTTATCCCCAGTGTAGGTGTGCGACGGTGTGGGCATTTCATATCACGTTCTCTGCCGTCATCATTCACCTTTGGTCTATGACAGTGTGACAAAACAGGAAGGCACAGGATTTGGGGTTCATCAGAAAGGACTTCATTCCATTCTTAGCACAGTAGAAAAAAAAATGTTTCAGTAGGAAAAAAATAATTAAACACAGCTTGTGGAAAGAAATAAGTAGAAGAAACATAGCAACAGGCTTTAGTGTGACACATCCCCCTCATGAATTAAATAGAGAGCTGTGTCCCCTTTTGGGATACCACTGAGCACTTACAGAAATCACCGCTTTTTTCTTCCTGTCAACTTTCTTCAGCTGAAGATTAAGAAAATATGATCATCTTTGTATTCTGCTCCAGAGAAAACCTTCTTTTTGAGCAGAGCTTAGTCTACTATGTCTAAAACAAGATGGTAAATTAGCAGCCCACCAGCCAAATGTGGGTGTGTCAGTCCTGTGAATGTATGGGTCCATGCAGTAATTTTTAAAAAACGATTCACTCATTTTTAATTTGTTATCTGCCAATATTTCAAAATCAAAATGATTCTTGTAGAAAATATAGATTTCTGGCTTCTTCTGAAAAATAGGTATTGCTGGCAACCTTGGCCTGTTTCCCCTGTAATGACTCTTGCTGGAGTAAGGAAGCCAGCCCTGAGAGATGGGACATCCACTGTTGGATTTACCACAATCCCCACTCTTCCCTATTGTCTCCCCCACATTGAGGATGAGAAGAAGAATAGTTGGTACTTGTCACTGCACTTGTGCTGTTATATTTTTCATTTTATGGAAATATTTCCCTATACCCCTACTGCTATTAAGAGTGGGAAAATGAAACGCAGACAGGGAAACCTGATTTTCACGTCTGCATAGTCTCTATTATATTTTTGCTGCACTTTCCCCATTGTATTCTTGAATGAAGATGTTTCTGTATGGTTTTGCCTCATATAGAAAACCAGGGACATCTAGGGCTCTTTATATTAAAGATAATAAAAAAACATCCTGAAGCATGTATATATTCACATGTAAAGAATTCTCCAAGCCTTTAGATTCTTTAATATTACTGAGGGTGAGTTAGTTTTCTGGCCAAATAATGGGGAAAAAAATCTCTTGACCACAGTTTTGTGGATTTTTTAGAAATATGCATCCCTGATTTATTAACATAAACTTCAGCTGCAACATAGAGACCAAAGGCAGACTGTTTTCTCACTATCGTATTTTGTAACTCTGTTAGCAGACTTGGTATAATGTTAATCGAATGTCTACATTTCGCGCTAACACTAGCTTCAGAAATTGCTTTCCAGCAGTTTCCATTTGGAAGCCTTGGGACATAATAAGACCCAACAGAAGCAATCCTGGCCTGACAACAAGGTATAGGAGATTACATTGCTCCCTGCTGCAAAAGGGAATAAAATGCCTGATTTACTCTCTCACGTCTACTTTGAAATGGTGAGAATTCAGGATGGGGCTACATCATTAGCTGTTCCCAGCTGATTCTCCAGCAACTCCATCCTGATGCCAGGGGCCTCTGAGAAAAGCCTGACCACAGAAGACTGCCTGTGCTACTTCCTGCTCTCAAGCATCTTTTTATTTTTCTTCTCAATGAAGACAGAGAAGCTCATTATATTTAAGAAATACTCATTTAAGTTTTTAAGCAGGAGGTTTCTACCAAAAAGACCTAATCCCTCTCTTCTATCTCTTCATCCTACTTAACATCTTCTAACTCTTCCTTTGATGATGCACAGACCTTCCTGTATGGGGCTCAGGATGGTCACATGTTCAGCAGCAGCCATCGTTAGCAGAATAACTGACCCTGGTCACCCTCCAATGGTTGGTCACCATTCAAACACCACCTAAGACTGAAACTAGCTCTCTCATTCAAAGCATGAACAGAAGGAACAGAAGACAAAGTGCATAACTTGTTTCCCTTGTGCCATGAAATCTAGAATTTGAACAAGCCTCATAGGCATGACACATAAAATAAACTGAAACAAAGTAAACCAAGGCACAGAGTGTTGAAATGCCTTCATCTCTATAACTTCTCAGCATCCACTTGCACCACCATTTCTGGAATGGTCTCCAAGTCCTGTACAGTGGCTGGTTTCAGAGTTCTATATTTTATTTCAATGGCTTTCATTGCATTTCCACAGCTGAAGCTAAGATTTTGATCTTCACAGCCTATTAGACTACAAAATATCTTCAAGTGATCTTTCCAACATTTCCACAAAACTGCTCTTAAGATTCCATCTCGGTCTTTCTTGGGAGGAATGCTCCTCACATTTTTGTTACCTCTTGGACTTTGTTTTCATCAGGAAAGACCCCTTAAGATGCCCACTCTTGGTTGGCAGCCATGTGGTGAGATATGTTTCAAAGGACTTTTGCAGAATTAATTTGATGACAATGATTCTGCAAAAGTATCTCTCAGAAAATGTTTACATCTCTGCTAACAATTTTGTTCACCTCCCCAACTAAATAATCCTATAAAATATGTAGAAATGCTGACATGAGGCATTTTATTCAACATCATCTCCACTTGGGGAGGACAGGTAGATTCAAACATGTAACCTTAGGCTGGTGGATATTTCATCATTTTTGGCAAAGCTGGACCAACAGTGAGCATCCTCAAGTCCAAATAAAAATTCCCTCTGATATATTGACTGAACTGGCACCCAATGCCCATCCTGGGGAAGGATGTACAATAGTTTCTAAATAAATGTGAGAATTTCTACTTACTGAGCTATGACTACTAGGAAGAGATAAAACAGTATGCGCTGTTGACATAATTCAAGTACCCCTTAAAACAAAGTGTAGTATAACATGCATTTGGACCCAACCAAGAGAAAGGGTATATATCTGTGTGTTTATCCTGAGGATTGGGGGGGGCACCTGCTACCTTGATGCAGTTTTTACACATTTCCCATGTACCGTTCCTCTGTCTCAGACTGCAGCTCACTCCCCTGAAAAAAACCTCCAATTTAAAAGACATTCAGAGAGAAAGGTGATGGTGTTCAAAAAGCTTATTTGCAAAAATAAAGACAAACCAGGAATACTTTTATCTGAATAATTCTAGAAGGGATCACATACCAAAGATGAAAGGAGGCTGAAATTCTAGATCTCAGGTTAAAATAATTCTGAATAAGGTCTGTACTTCAGTTGATTGTATTGTACCCATGTCAATGTCCAAGCTTTGGTCATTGTACCATGGTTACAAATGGCATTACCACTGGGGTAAGTTGGATAAAGGATATGCACATGGAAACTCTCTGTACTATTTTTGCAGTGTCTATGTGAATCTAAACTTATTACTAAATTTAAAAGTTTTTAAAAAGTAAACTCCAAAATGCTAGACACTACACAATTTGTTCTTTGCCAGTCAGTCTATCATTCAACAAATAAACTTGGTTCTCTTACTACACCTTAAGTTCTCTTACTACACCTCTCTTAAGCCAGGTATTAAGTTCTGTGGGAGAATCTAAAAGACATAAAAGGAAGCCTCTGTCCTCAGAAAGTTTATGATCTACTTGGAAAATGCAGGGACCATAAAGCAGGAAAAGTTAGAAATGATATTTATAGTGACATTACCTAAGTGACGTTACAAGGCTGCACATGAATAATCATGAAATTAGTGAGGTGAAAAGTCGATGCAGAATGTTTGCTGGAAAGAAAGCCAGTGCATGCAGCTTGGACATGACAGTGTGCTGTGTCAGGACTTCCCAGAAGGTGGCATTTATGTGCTGTTCATTTTTAACCCACAATAATTACTAGGTGCATTTTTATTGATTGAATGATTGGATGTGGATGAATGAAGATGCTACTTGATCTAACTCTTAAAGCGTTTGCCTGTAGTCGAGTGGAGCAGGTAACCCCAGCATGAGCCCCACGTGTAGAAGCCCAAGCCACACCCTTTGGAAAGCAGAATCTCTGCCAGTTTGCAGGACCATTCCTTCATGTAGAGGTAAGTGAGGATAAGCTGGCATCAGACCATGGAGATGTGGAATGCCAGGAAAATAATTTATAAAATTATAGGGCCGGCCCAGTGGCGCACTGGATAAGTGCGCCGCTTGGGAAGCGCGGCAGCGCTCCCGCCCGAGGGTTCGGATCCCACATACAGACCGGCTCCCGCTCACTGGCTGAGCGAGGTGCGGGAGCAACACCGAGGTTTGCAATCCCGTTGCCGGTCCCTGGTCCGGTACGGGGGCAACACTGAGGGTTGCGATCCGTTGCCGGACACGGAAAAAAAAAAAAGACAAAAGACAAAAAAAAAAAAAATTATGCCAGCATCCTGGAACCCCACAGAATGTTTTCCATGACTTATTTCATAATTAGTATTTCTCATTTCAACTGTTCTGTTTGTGTTCATGTGTACATGGCCATAGACACTCAGATGTTGCATGAAAAAGAAATATTAATTTAAATAAACAAGTTCCTTTAATTTGTCATTTAAAAAATAGTATGCAAATAATAATAATTTTGTTCCTCTTTACCTATTCTCATATCTCTTAATTTTTTTCTTGTTGTATTACTAGTCCAACAATGAATTGTAGGGGTGAAGCCAGGCCCAGTGACAAGCTTTCTATGTCCAATTTACAGAAGTATGCATTCTTGACAAAAGAAATGCATAATTGTAGTAAGGAAAGACTGGAGCCATAGAAACCTGAGCAGGGATTCAATATGTCAGCATTTCACTGGGTGCCTCCAGTGCTACAAACACCTAGAGCTTTGAGTAAGATTTCCATTTAAAGGTAATTCTTTCCCACAAAGGGACCTTCCAGTTGTCTTACAAGATTTGATTTCTACATTAAATCCCCAAAACACCCAGTGGCCTAGCAGTTTTACTTAATGTTAGTGGCAAATTATGAATTATGAGCTTAAAAGAAGAGGTTTCAACTGACAAAACTGCATTTAATAATTTCAGATCCCACACTAATTGCATGAATCATTAAGCCAATGTTAAAGTAGTTTCCAAGGTTTGGGGTTAAACTGGATAATGGGTTGCTTGTGCTCATAATTGCTTCAACATCTATAAGATGTGTTCACTGGCATGACGCTAAGGCATGGGAGTGACAGAAAATCAATAGGAGAGCTTCCTGTAAATGAAAGAATATCCACTGCTTCATGTATTTTAGTGGAGAACTCACAAAGTCCACATTCTCTGGAGTAATTTTGCTTAGTGGGCAGTGGGAAGCATATACAGGCTCAACCAAAAGAAGCCAATTTTTTTTGTTATAATCACATAAAGATTGCTAACTTTGACACAAATTATCTTTTCTTTCTAAAAGCGATTCAGAAAATAAATAAATTCATAAAAGAAAATCAGCTCATTAATGTATTTTCCAAGACAACCACAGTAGGTTAGGACAAGATTTGTGTCTAAAAGTTAATAGGAAATAATGACGATTACAGATAATGGTTAAAGCAATCATAGGAATATTCTTTTCCCAAATAGTACTCTACTAAAATATAACATTTTAAAGGCTGCTGGTGAGCTAACAAGGACATGGGTATCATTAATCCTGACACTAGGTATTCATATAGGAAAAGATCATATTTTCATAATAAATCAACCTGTTGATTTTGCCAGTTTAGAATAAAATTAATAGACTAATCATTGATAAAGAGAACTGAGTTAGCCTTTTGTCTGCACCAATCATTGAGGCTGATGAGAAAAGTGAGAATCAGATAATGGTTAAAGCAATCATAGGAATATTCTTTTCCCAAATAGTACTCTACTAAAATATGACATTTTAAAGGCTGCTGGTGAGCTAACAAGGACATGGGTATCATTAATCCTGACACTAGGTATTCATATAGGAAAAGGATCATATTTTCATAATAAATCAACCTGTTGATTTTGCCAGTTTAGTATAAAATTAATAGACTAATCATTGATAAAGAGAACTGAGTTAGCCTTTTGTCTGCACCAATCATTGAGGCTGATGAGAAAAGTGAGAACGTGTACACCAGAGCTTGACTGAGCCTTGTGCACTGTCCAAGGTGCTGATTAGAAGAGATACACTTTGCAGCAATAGTTCCCTCAGAGTAAAAGGTACCTATCATCTCCGATTCAGGGAAAACACAGAGAAAAATAACAGGCAACGAATGTTTGCCTAGCTCTGCACCAAGGAGGCACTTGATAAAATCTAACCTCAATGTAATAATTAACACTTATTGAATATCCCTCTCTGCCCGTTGGTATGTTAATTACTTTACCTACATTTTCTTTTTAACACTACAACAATATTGTAAAACAGGTATTATTGTGTACATGGTATTAACATGCAGAATTTGAACATTGAGGTGGAAGAACTACCAAGTGGCAGTTACGTGAACTAAAATCTGTCTCTCCCCAATTCTACATCAGGACAGAGAAGGTGTTAGAAAACTATAGTTAATTTCACTTGGCTGGTGGTAGAATATAAGACTATTAAGAAGACATGGGAGTTAAGGACTCCAGATGTATGGGGCCACAATAAAAATTCCAAGGAAAAAAAGGGGTCAATGTACATTCATTTGTCCACCAAACATTTACTGTGGGCCAACTGAGTTCTAAGTTTAAGGTATGAACAGGTGACAGTTTGTATACCCATTGACCTTCAGGAGTAATTGAATTAAATATAGACAAAAAAAGGAAGTGTAACAGGAACTCTGGGAGCAGATACAGTAATCAAAATTTCAAATTACTGTCCCACTACTACTAGCTGTGAGATCTTAGATCAGTCACAGATTCTGTGAGCTTTAATTTCCTCAATTTTTATCCACTTCATAGAGTTTTTATGGGGCCTAAATGACATAATTCAGATTAAATGCTTGCTACAATGCTACAATTCCTAGCATGTGG
>NW_007731209.1:94863-95773 GCF_000696425.1 Galeopterus variegatus
CACCTATTAAATCATCAATGGATTAATCCACTCACAAGGGTACTCACAAGGGACTCACAGTCCTCACAAACTAATCACCCCTTAAAGACCCCACCTTTCAATGACCATAATAGGATTTTCCACCCTCTTAACACTGTTACAGTGGGATTATGTTTCTAGTACATGAACCTTTGGGGTACACATTTAACCCACTGCAATCTCCCTTGCGATTCAATGGCAGTTGCTTCGGCTTAAGGATACAGACTAAAAACAAGAGAAGTTGTCAGTAAAGTCACTGTTGAACAGCATTCTTCAGTATCTAATATTTATTTATTTATTTAAAAAATATTTAAATTCACTTACCATGTGCTATTCTAAACATTTTATTAATGTTCATTTACTCAAAGCTCAGTGTGACTCTGTGACATAGTTTCCATCATTGTCCCCATTTTACAGAGGGAAAGCTAAGGCAGACAAGTTAACCCAGGTGATCTCACTCCAGAGTCTGAGCACTTAACCACTACCCTACATCAGCCCTCCACAGTGAACTTCTGCCTCTGTTAAGATAAATCAGAAAATAGCTTCTGTTGAACAGTCAGATTCAACATAAAACCCTAGCAGGGAAAAGAAAATGTTTTCCAAATGCCCATTTTAGCTTCTATAATCAGAAGCTGTTAGTCAAAATTAGGGGCGGTTTGGATTTCCCATTACACACCACCCACTGTCTTGGATACAAACAGCCTTTAGTGTTAATATTATAGCCTCTGAAGTTTATTCCACTCAATGAACTCCAGGGCCACAAATGAAACTCCCAGCACACACCACTGCATTTCATTTGAGGACAGAGATATAATTATATTACACAAAAATACACAAAGATGTAACTAATAAAAGTGTAGATAATTTCCTTTCCCAGAAAAAAAAAATTAAA
>NW_007731209.1:95969-102007 GCF_000696425.1 Galeopterus variegatus
GATAAATCAGAAAATAGCTTCTGTTGAACAGTCAGATTCAACATAAAACCCTAGCAGGGAAAAGAAAATGTTTTCCAAATGCCCATTTTAGCTTCTATAATCAGAAGCTGTTAGTCAAAATTAGGGGCGGTTTGGATTTCCCATTACACACCACCCACTGTCTTGGATACAAACAGCCTTTAGTGCTAATATTATAGCCTCTGAAGTTTATTCCACTCAATGAACTCCAGGGCCACAAATGAAACTCCCAGCACACACCACTGCATTTCATTTGAGGACAGAGATATAATTATATTACACAAAAATACACAAAGATGTAACTAATAAAAGTGTAGATAATTTCCTTTCCCAGAAAAAAAAAATTAAAACATCTTTACATATAGAAAGAGACCTATCTTGGAGGGCAGAGGGAAGGAGAGGAAATAGGTGGTCAATCACAGCCTCACCTCTGATTTATAGGAGGCAGTTTTATGTTTTTATGACTTTGACCTTGGAGGGATTTCTCTATAAAACAGCTAAGATGTGAAGCTGCACATGCCAAAGCCAGTCACATGAACCAGAGGAGGGAGATTGCTGGAGACCTTGACAATAAGGCTCCATGTCTGGCAAAACTTAATAATCATCTGGTTTCATTTTGAGCAATAATCATAAAAGGCAACTGTGCAGGCCAGCTCTCAGACTACATTTCAATGAGCTGGGCTTACTGGCACAAAGAGGAAGCAGTGCCCCACAGGAATATCAGGGGTTGTCATGGCAACTGCATGGCATGGCAGGTGAGTCTCTCTGCCCCTTGTACTGTGGAAGGAAGAGAGAAAATGAACAGAATCAACAGGGTTGTGTTAGATTCTAACTGGGGATCATGGTCTGCTGTTCTTTGGTTCCTGGCTTTGAGCAATTCTATTCTTTAAATGTTGGGGGTTTTTCTTTTTAATCACACCATAGCAGGACTGCCATGGTGACACATGATATGCACTCTGCCTGCCCAGATCTTCATTAGCAGCCTAAGGCATAAGAAACAATGTGACCAAGACCTTTTCTTCATGTTGTATGCAGGGGACAAATTCATATCCAGCAGATTAAGGTGGTTTCCAAGAAGCCCTGGAGACCTGTAATCCATTCTGTTTGCAGAATTTTTTATCTTAGTATTTGTCTAAAATAAATGATTGGAACTTAGGAGGGGGTATCAATCAGGAGGCTGCCTGGAAACAGATGGCACCTCCAGCTGGGATTCTGAAGTGCTGACGAAGAACTCTTAGATGGTGTGGGTAGAATTTAAGTCCAGCCAGGAATGCTCAGGTACTCAGGGTCGAGCAAGTGACAACTGTGGGGAAACGTTAGAAGACCCTAAGCCTGGAGGGATGAGGAGACAAGCAGGAGCTCAAGGAAGGATGCAACCTGCTGGAAATGCCACACCCAGGAAGGAGAGGAGAGGGGGAGAAATCGCCACATCTCTCCCCTCCTACCCTCCAGTCTCAGGATGGTGCCACCGATTGGCCAAACCCAACTGGAAGGCAAAGGGCTGGAGCCCAGGAGGATGATGAAGCACACGTGACCAGTCCCCTGGGGTCATGGGGAAGCGTGGGGAAGGGTAGAGAGTGGGTCAGATGGGCAAGTGAGAAACACCAGCCTGCACGAGCAGCGAGTGGGCACCCACCTTACTGGACCTGAGGCACAGGCTGGGGAAGCCCCTCATCTCTTTGAGTCTTAGTCTCCTGCTCTCAACAAAATGGCCATATTCTGCTATGGGTCAAATTGTGTCCTTGCCCCAAAATCCATATGTTAAAGTCCTAACACCCCATTCCTCAGAATGTGACCTTATTGGGAAATAGGGTCTTTTTAGATGTAGTTAAGATAAGGTCACACTGGGTTAGTGTGGCCCCCAGCCCAATGTGCCTATGAGTGTCCTCATAAAAGGGAGAATTGTGGATACAGACATGCACACTGAGAGAATGCCGTGTGACAAGGAAGGCAGTGATCAGGGTAAGGCATCTACAAGCAAGGAATGCTAAAGATTGCCAGCAAACCATCAGAACCTAGAAGAGAAGCCTAGAACAGATTCTCCCTCAGGACCTCAAAAGGAACCAACCCTTAGGGCATCTTGATTTTGGACTTCCAGCCTCCGGAACTATTGCTTAAGCCACCCAGGCTGTGGTACTTTGCTTTAGTGGCTCTAGGATGTCACGCACATTCCATCAGCCTATCTGTGAAAATACAGTCGGACCTGGCCCCTGCCTGAGGGGCCTTGGAATCAGGTCCGTCCCCAGCAGGATGAGCTGAGAAGTGGCTCATCCCCAGAGTGAGCTCAGAAGCAGAACCCCCGTTTCAGACACATGAAAGACCCTGAGCAGAGGATCTGCTGAGCTGAGCCCGAACTTCTGACCCACAAAAACTGTGAGATAACCAACATATGTTATTGGAAGCCCCTGATTTGGGGGTCATTTACATCACAGCAATAGGTGACAAATGCAGCTGCCTTTGGGAGATTGATTTTAAAAATACATTTTGAATCCCCTTTTCTCCCTGTCATATCTGTGGACCATCTCATTCTGTTTTGTCACCTTGCTCTATCCCTTCATCTTGTCCCCTCATCTTGTCACCTTGCTGTATCCCCTGCCTTTGTCTGAGGACTACAGTAGTGGCTCTGGAATGGAACTGCCTCCCTCCAATTCCTGCCTCTTCCCACTTAATGGCTGGCTTTAAGTAAGTTGTTTTGCCCCCTATGACTCAGTTTCCTGATCTAAAGAGTGAAAGTGGTAAGAGCATCCATCTCATCTGCTTGCCATGGGAAATGAATAAGCCGGTAAGTGTAAACGTGCGCTCGAAGCCATGTCTGGCATACAGTAACGCTCAATGTTCATTAGCTATTATTATTATTGTCGTGACGATGACAATTTGATTCTATTCACCAGGAATGAAGCAGACAAACCAAAGCACAATGGCCATCTGAGTCCTCGGGCTGCTCTGGAGCGCTTTTCAGTTGACAGCGTTCACCAAGTCCTCCCTCTCTCTCTCATGGAGAAAAGCTCACTAACTGCGTGGTAACGATTAGCACCACAGATAATTCTGAAAACAAACACTTCCACAGTTACGATCCGCGTGGACATATGGGATCATAATATTTGTGATCACCAACAAACACACCTCTCTCTGCAAACAAACACAGCTGCCGGGTGGGGCTGGGCTCTTCAATTCCTGAGATCGAGGAGCAAATTTCTTCCTCTCAGCGATGATGATGGATGGAAGTCACCACTGGCCACCTCTGCATGAGCAGGGCTAACAGGCATGTCTACAATAGCAGAGCTCAGGGTCCACCCTGAGGACCCTAGTGAAAATGAGGGTCCCTAAATCAGCAGGGAGCATTGGAGAGACAGGGGGAAGGACATAGATGAAGTCAGCCAGGATTCAACTCACTGGGCGGGGTACCAGTCAAAGGACATTTAGGCTTTCAGAAGCACCTGTCTGGAGCAGAGCTTCTGAAATTTTGACAGGCATCTGAGTTGCCTTAGGAAACGGAAGATTCTGACCTCCTAGGTTCAGGGGCAGCCCGCAAATCTGCATTTCTAACAGGTTTCCAAGTGAATCCCTTTTTTCCTGGCTGAAATTTTGTTAATTACATTTTATTGTTAACACTATATCTTCTTCAAGTAATATATTGACTTGGTCATGAAATTTAAATAGTCAAGTAGGCTAGAACCTTATATCTCTCTAATTTTTAGATAAAGATCTTTAGTCTATGCTTTCATGATCTCAGCTGTTCTAGTGATTATTGTATCTTCTCTTATGCCATACAATATTTTTTATGTTTTATTTTTAACTGACAAATAATTATCTACATTTATAGGTGTTATATGTGTATATTATGGGATGATTACATCATGACAATTAACATATCCATCACCTCACACATCATTTCTTTGTGGTGAAAACATTTCAAATCTACTTTCTTAGAAATTTCCAAATATACATTATTATTAACTATAATCATAATGCTGTACAATAGATCTCCAGAACATATTCCTTTTACCTAACTGAAGTTTTGTACCCTTTGGCCAACATCTCCTCAACCCCACACCCCAACCCCCAGCCCCTAGTAAGCACCATTCTCTTGGCTTCTGTGAGCTTGACTTTTCAGATTCCACATATAGGTTCATGTCTTGTCTTTCTGTACCTGCCTTATCTCACTTAGCCTGCTGTCCTCCAGGCTCATCCAAGTCATCTCAAATGACAGGGTTTCCTTCTTTTTTTAAGGCCAAGTAGTATTCCAGTGTGTGCATACCACATCTTCTATCTGTTCTTCCATGGATAGATGCTTAGCTATTGTGAACTTCATGCTCTCTTAACAACACAATCCCCATTTGTTGAGGGTGGGCTGGGATTTAGAGCAAAGCACTGCCAGAAGTGTTTGATTTATGTTAGATCTTTAAATCTTCACAGCTCGGGGAGACCACATGTCATAGTGACTACAGCTGCTGGCTTGGAAGTTGTACCACCCGGGAGTTAGCAGGACTTTAAGTCCCAACGTCACCACCTTGTAACCAGATGACCTTCAGCAGGTTATTTAACTGTTCTATGCCTCTGATTTTTCAACTATGAAATGAAGGGTGACAACTACCTCAATGGGGTGTTTGTGGGTGATGAGTGTAGGACACTCAGAACATGGGGTGCTAGCTCTTATTACTAAACTTTCCCCCAGTTTGTGGAAAGAGAAACTGAAGCTTGGAAAGCCAAGATGGAGTAATTTGTTTAAGGGCTGAAACTCAAAATGCAACACAGTGCCAAAGTCTGAAGTTTTGTTTAATACAAGATTTAGGAATTAAAACCCTCACAGACAGCTAGGAAGTTGTTCTAACAGCAAATTATTATTGCTGATAGAATTACTATTTTCCCCACTATATTTAGTTAACGTGGTCAAAGAGCTCATGTGGTATAGATTCCAGGCTATCATTCCTCTCAAATCTCCTCCTTCACTTCATCTCCCTTTTTAACTTCATTGCAGGTTTAATTTGAGGGCGGGTGGAGGCATCTGACCAGGGGTTCTCATCCTCAGCACCGCTGATGTTTTGGCCTGGATAATTTTTGCTGTGAAGCTGTAGGATGTTGAGTGGCATCCCTGGCCTCTACCCACCAGATACCAGCAGTACCCCCTGCACCCAGCAGTGACAGCCCAAAATGTCTCCAGACGTTGCTGAATATCCTCTGGGGAGCCGAATCGGGTCCCTTCCTTTTTCCCCTTTTCCCCACCTTGGGAACCCCAGGTCCAATCTACAGTAAGCTTTGTGGTTGCCCCTCCTCCATAACACAGACAACAACAGTGATTCCTCCCACTGCCAGACCTCTCCCTCCCATGACCTGTACTCATGAACTAGCACAATTCATAAATTACATTTATCTACTCCAAATGCGAACCTAGTTCCATAAGTTTGTTCAACTGGCATAAATCAACCTTTCAGACTCTTCCAGAAATATTTTATCATGGTTTTCTGCCCTGGGCCCAAGAGCCCATATTGAAATTTCCTTGTATCCAATGTTATGGGTTGAATTGTGCCTCCCAACCCCAAATTTATATGCTGAAGTTCTAGCCCACAGAACCTCTAAATATGACATTCTTTGGAAATAGGATCATTGCTGACATAATTAGTTAAGTTAGGATGAGGCCATATCAGTGTAGGGTGGCCCCAAATTTAATATGTCTGGTGTCATTATAAAAGAGGAAATTTCGACATATAGACAAACACACAGGAAAAATGCCATGTGAAGATGAAGGCAGAGATTGGGGTGATGCTTCTATAAGCCAAGGAACACCAAAGATTGCCGGCAAACAACCAGAAGCTAGAGAGAGGCCTGGGACAGCTGCTCCTTCACAGCCTTAGAAGAAACCAACCCCATCAATGAAAGGAAAAGCCCCCGCCTGAGCACAAAAATAAAACACACCAGGAGACAGGGACTCAACCAACGTGTACTAGGCAGGTAAAATGAACAAGCGGGCTGCCCTCTCGAGAGTGGGAGCAGCAGGGAGAGTCGGTGGGGGGGGGGGTTTT
>NW_007731209.1:102985-109540 GCF_000696425.1 Galeopterus variegatus
GGGGGGGGGGGGGGGGGGGGGGGGGGGGGGGGGGGGGGGGGGGGGGGCTTTTATATCCAGTTAGGCTGTGCTGGACTGTTCCTATTGGCTAAGAAGGAAGGGGAGGGAAGCCAGCGGGGTTTAAGCTGAATTGGGATTTTTCTATAGGTGGAGAAATTTGCACCTGCGGGAAGGGGATGTGATGGTGAGGAAGAAGGGGGAGGGGTTTTTTTGCGATTCTCGGAAAACGTGCTGTTCTAGGGACCTGAAACTCTCCGCAGCCATTTTGGGCGTTCCTCCCGTCCTCCCACTGCCGTCTTACACATCGGCTAAAACATAATTGCCTAACAGCCGACACCTTGATCTCAGACTTCCAGCCCCCAGAACTGAGAGAATAAATTTCTATTGTTTAAGCCACCCAGTTTTTGGTATCTTGTTACAGCAGTCCTAGGAAACTAATACACAAGGCACTTTTTTCCCCCAAATCCCAACATACTTTAGGTCTTCATTAATTTTTCTGATGTCTGATGTCAGGGGCTAAATGAACATAGTTAAGGAAGCCAGGCCCAGGTCAATGTGGTAAAACGAGAAGTGTTAAATAAACAGCTATTTGGGAACCTGACCAATAGGAACACGGTATCCCAAACCTAATTGTTACTTTCTCCTTAACTGCAGGAGTTTTTAAGCCTTTTCCTCTTTGATTCAGAGATCCCTGGAGCTGGTCCTTCCTGTTTAACCAGTTGTGATTTTTCTAGTTAATCACACACAGAATATAGATTTTTTTTATAACTCCCAACTGACCATTAAATACATGTGGATAATGAGTGGCTCTGAAATGCATCTCAAATCCCATTTTTCAGTTAAGGGGTGGACATTCACCAGATACAGTAAAAAGAAGTTTCAGGAAGGAGTGTCAGCAACACTAGTAAGGCTTGATCCTGTTTTCATTTGAAACCTAAAACTTACCCACACAACTCCTTGTTACATATGTCTGTTAAAACAGACGTTAGAATGTGATCTTCCATTCTCTGGAGTTTGGGAAGAGTTTTAAATTTATGTGAATTTATCTTTTATTAATAATTTTTCTGATGGTTATAGTAATATGTGTTCACTGTAGAAAAAATTGTATAATATAGAAAAGTACAAAAGAAGACTACTGGAAAACTAGCAAACTCTACAAAAGTGGTGGTGCCTTTGATCTATAAAAATGAAACAATGAATAAGACACACAGGTACAGGATACACATCATCAGTTTATAAACTTTGTTAAATTTTAAATATATATCTACTACTCTTTTAGCCCATTATTTTTGTAATACTCAACAAATGAAACATTTGTGTCTCACCTAAAATTAGACTTTATCAAATTACTTCAAAGCCACCCTCCAAGAAACTTAGAGATCTTTATCCACAAAGAACAATTGCTCTACAAAATCCTTGATAGAGTAGGGTTTTGTCTGTAAGAAACATAAAACCAATTAAATCAGTTTAATTGAAAAGGAAAGTAATGAACTCACATAATCAGAAGTCCTGAGATAAATCAGCCTTCAGGAATGGCTTGATCCAGATACTCCACTCTGTGAGTATCTTGCTTCTACTCTCTTGTGTGTATCAAATTCACTCTCAGGCTGAAATTATATGTGTTCAACAGGGCTAGTCATCTTTGCTTGAGAGCATCCAAGGGAAGCAAGAAGAAGGGGACTTCTAGAAGCTCACACAGAAGAGAGGAAAAATCTTTTCTAGGAACCACCTGCAGGTATCTCCCAGCTCTCATCGGCCAGAATTGGATCACATCCCTCACCCAAGCCTTACCCCTCTCAAGGGCTGAGGCTGCCTCTAAGACCAGTAGACCCTGGCCACAAGGGTGGGCTTCTGTTTGTCAGGAAGAAGAGGAAAATAAATGTTAATAGACAACCAAGTGTCCTCTCAATTCTGTAGGAGTTGTCTGCTTGTGACAGCTTGTCAGAATTCCACTGGGCACTTTCAAGAATGAAGGGAATGTGAAAGGCAGAGGAAAATCACTGATCTAGGAGTAACTCACTCCTGTGCATTTAATAAAATCTGAACAGAAATCTCTGACAGCATAGGTTGGTGTGACTGATGGCTGGAGGTAGACAGCTTTTGACTTTTCTGATCTAATCTTTCTTTCTAACTGAGGACTAAACTAGAAGCTATAAGCCCATTCATGCTGCATAAAATCTATCTGTTGAGAAATAATCCTGAGTTTGGCTCTAAATCTGCTGAGGGCTTTTCAAAAACCATTTAAAAATCTTAAGTGCAAGTGACAAAAAATGACCTACCCTGCCAATTTTATGTTTTCATTGCCCTTTAAACCGGTCTACATTTTTCTTCCACAAATAAATGAATTGCCAGACACTTGAAACACGTTTTTATGCCCTGCCAAGCCTTTTTCGACATCTGAACACCGTCTCAAGCTCAAAGTCTAATAATTAACCTGAACATGAGGAAGCTAAATTGGTTTAAATAAAAAATGGAAGAAAAGATCAAATGCTGTGCCTGAAAGTCAATGGGGTTGAATTTCCAGATCAAAGGTTAATAGGAAAAGGTTTGGGATTCCTCTCCAATTATTAATGAAGTCGTTCAAAGGAGTGAGCAGTCAAACTACATAGGGAATAAAATATGAAAATGGTAAGCCATAATTGACACTCTATTGGGAGCCTTCATTTTTAATGCTAATATCCTTTGAAATTATAAACAAATATGCCTTATTGCAGCAGAGGCTTTATTTTATGGCATTTTTTTAAATGATGTTTATTCAAACCTTGTGCCAGGTGAGCCATTCCAGACCAACAGCTAAGTCACCCCATGAGCTCATTGGCTAGCTGTTGGGAGAGAGATACCACCACTGTCTGTCCTTGACATTATTATGAACATCTCTCCCTCCACCAACTCAGAAGCTACAGTGACTCTTTAAAATGTAAGTCAGCTGGCATCATTCTTCCACTCAACACCCTGCAATAGTTTTCTATTTTAATTATATAAAATAAACCAAAGTCCTTACTAGGCCTGCCAGGCTCCTCATAATCTGACTCCTGTGAGCTAATTTGCTGCTATTTTTCTACCTTGCTCACTCTGCTTTGGCCACACTGGCCCCCTTACTGTGCTTAAACATGCCAGACAGTCCCTGTCCCAGGGCCTTTGCACTGGCTGTCCTCGCCGCTGCTGCTCCCAGAAACCCGTTCAGCTAACTCCCTCCCCCTTCAAGTCTTTGCTCATAATTCATCTCTTCACCAAGGCCACCCTTACCACCTTTTAAAAAATATCAAACTTCTCCCCAGTCACCCTTTCTCACTTCATATCCCCATTCCCCTCGGTACTATATTTCTTCCAAAGCGTTTTCCATTTCAACATGTTACATCCTTTACTTTTTAAACACTTTTTAATTTGAGGTGGCATTCACATGACATAAAATTAACCATCCTAGAGTAAACAATTTGTTGGCAATAATGATACAACAAATGGCCAACAAGCCCATGAAAAGATGTTCCACGTCCTTTGTCATTAGGGAAATGCAAATAAAATATGGCACCTACATAGAATGGAGTAGTATTCCAACTCAAAAAAAGAAGGAAATGCTACCATTTGTAATGAAATAGATGGACCTGGAAGACATTATGCTAAGTGAAATAAGTCAGTCACGGGAGGACAAATACATATGATTCCTCTTATATGAGGCACCTAAAATCGTGAAAGGTATAAAAGTAGACAATACAGCAGTGGTTACCAGGGATGGGGCAGGAGGATATGGGGAGCTGCTGTTCAACAGGTTCACAGTTGCTGTCATACAAGCTGAGTTAGCTCCAGAGAGCTGCTGTACAACATAGTGCCTATAGTTAACAATAAAGTACAGCAGTGGTTACCAGGGATGGGGCAGGAGGATATGGGGAGCTGCTGTTCAACAGGTTCACAGTTGCTGTTATACAAGCTGAGTTAGCTCCAGAGAGCTGCTGTACAACATAGTGCCTATAGTTAACAATAAAGTGCACTTAAAATTTTGTTGAGGGTAGACCTCATGTTAAGGATTCTCAACTCAAAAAAAAAAGAGAGAGAGAGAGAGAGAGAAAGGACAAAGGGTCATAAGGAAACTTATTACCTTGATACTTTGATTGCAGGATGGTAACATGAGTGTCTACACATGTCCAAACATCAAATTGTATGAATTGATTATGTACAGCTTTTTGAGTACCAATTATACCTCAATAAAGCTAAAAAGAAAGAAAATGTAAATCAAAACCACAATGAACTATCACTTTGCACCCTCTATGATAACAATGATTTAAAAATGGAAAATTACAAGTATTGCCAAAGATGAGAACTTGGAACACTTGTCAATTGCTGGTGGGGTGTAACACAGCACAGTTGCCATGGAAAGTGGTTTGCAGGCTCATAAACACAGAGTTGCCATATGACCCCACAATTCCACTCTTACTTTTAGGTTATGTATTATTATTACCTATCTCTCCCCACTAGAACATGAGGGAAGGATGTTGTTTTCTGTTTTGTTTTCTGCAGGTTCTCAGCACCCACAGCCATGCCTGAACAGTGGGGGCTCAGTAACTATCTGTAAATTAAATGGATAAATGTGTGGATACTTTGTCAGTCTCCTCTTGAAAAGTAGCAACCCACCCCTCATGTTCTCAATATTTGTAGAATAACCAGGAACTCCTTTAACTTCCTGCTAATATCCCACAGACAAAGCCCACCCATTTTCTCCTCTCTCTAATTTTTTTTTTTTTTTTTTTTTTGGCTTAGTAACACTCATGGGAACTTTTTTGTAGATATTTTTATTTATTACAGTCATGCTTGTTCCCTCAGGTGATACAAAAATTTCAGTTAATGAAATAAATAAAAAACATTTATTTCAGGGCGGTAGCCACACAACATTGCTATTTTGCTGGAAAAGGGAGGCGGAGGTCCAATCCCCTGCCATATTTGATTATCTTTTAAATAACATCCCCTTTACTCTCAACAATGTGTGATGAAAATTTGAAAATTCAAATTGGAGATAATGCATTTTCTGTCCAGCAGTCTTGTCAAATATCAGTTCTTAATAAGAACCATGCGGTGAGATTTGTCATTGATAAAGAGGGTTAAATCTGTAAACCGCCTCCCCAAGGTCAAAGGTTCTAAGCTACCTGCCCGCAGGTTGAATTCATCCTGTTCAGTCTGCATAGTGTTTCTAAAATATTTTAATTTGTTGCTAATTTATTTTAAAAAGTCAACATTCCTGGCCTCTAAAACAAAACAGTTGTTTGGGCAATTCTGGGCCCTTATTTTTTGCAAGGCAACAATGAGGAAATTGGATCAGTCTAAACAAGAGGTGTATGGTGGCTTTAAATGTCCATTTGTGCTGGCTGGTCAGCTCAGCTGGTTAGAGCATGGTGCTGATAACACCAAGGTTCAGTGTTCAACCCCTATACCAGATAGCTGCAAAAGAAAAGTCCATAAATTCTGTGATGCTCCTACCTTCAGGAGGTAGAGACTAATTCCCTGGTTCTTGATTGTTATTATCAGTGACTTGCTCTAACAGAATAGGACAATAGTGATATGTCACTTTTGAGGTTAAGTTATAAAAACGCTGCAGCTCCCCTACCCCTCTTTTCTCTCTTTCATCACTTAGTCTGGGAGAAACAAGCTACTACTTTATGAACGGCCCTGTGGAGAGATACATGAGGTGGGGAACTGAAGCCTCCAGCCACCAACCAGCAAGACATGGAGCCTGTCACCAACCACACAGTGAGCTCCGACATCATGACTGCCCCTCATGAGAAACCTCAAGCCAGACCCACCTGGCTGAGCTGCTTCTGGATTCCTGATCCTTAGAAGCTTTATGAGATAATACATGTTTGTTGTTTTAAGCTTCTAAGTTTTGGGGTAATTTGTTACTCAGCAACAGATATACCATGTGCGTTCTGCTTTCCCCGTCCTCTCCCAGGGACTGCTTTAAGTGATTACTATTCCTGCCTGGTTTCTGTGGGCTTTGGGTTTGTCAGCTCCCTTCAGTAGGCAAAGGTATTACTAGTTCTTCCTACATGACTATACCTACCACTTGTGTAGGTAGGATGGGGTTAAATGTACAGAAAAGAAGAGAAGAGAAAATGCCTTTAAAGGCAGAGAGAGTTGTGGAGAGGTATAAAGAAGCTTTAAAAAGGTGAAAACAATTGGCATAAAGAGCTCTGATAGGATTTAACATTGGGACAGTCAGAAACACAAAATATAGTCAGAGAAAGTTAACATACTCTACAACAAAGGGAATTTTCGAAATATCTAAATTGTTGAAGTTTTTATAATAGGAACATATTCACATAATTATTCTCTGTAGATTCAGAAGAAACCACAGTGAATTAAAGACACAAAAACATGTTGGTAGACCCCAGGTCTTCACACATGGGGTCTGGCACACAGGCATATATACCCTGAGAAGACAGTCACTTGTTCCTCAACAAATTTGTTATTAGTAATAAAGTGTTCTGACACTGATTATTTTGCTTCTTTACTTATAGATTTGAGTTTATATTATCACTATATTATGACTGCCACTCACTGGTATACTGA